>NW_017307322.1:453986-454578 GCF_000935625.1 Nanorana parkeri
GGGGCGCAGGAGAGGGTCCTCCCAATGACCCCAACAGCAGGATGTGGTGGCCTGGCGGTGCCTGCAGAGACGGTACAGGCAGCGCCAGGCTAAACACTCCTTGCAGTGACAGAGCCACCTGTTCCATCCCCGCACAGCAGCCGCCGGGACATACAGCTGTCACTGTCAGAGTTTACTGCAGTTCAGTGTAAAAAACCGGCACAGTACTTGTACTGTGCCGATTTTTTACACTGAACCGCAATAAAGTCTCTGACAGCTGTATGTCCCCGCAGTGGCTGTGCGCGGATGTACTCTGTCACCAGTGGCAGAGACCGGCTCTATCTGCGGGCGTACAAATCCACCCCCACCGGATCCACCACTGATGTCGGCGGCGCTGGACGTCGGCGTCACTGACCGGCGGAGCGACGCGTCACTGCTGTGGGCGGAGCTCCAGGTGGAATCCTCTGGGCAGTCTCCAGCCTACATTAGGACCCCTAATTATTTTGATCGATCAAAGTTCTTTTGATCCGTACTCACATCTCCGCCGGCTTCCGGGTCTTCCGTCGGAGATCCGGTGATGTCACGGACATCGACGTTACCGGACTCCCCCCCC
>NW_017307322.1:455493-482382 GCF_000935625.1 Nanorana parkeri
AATAAAAAAAAAAAAAAAAGGTCTGCAGATAGCAAAGAAGCTATTGTTTCCTGTGCTATCTGCCATCATTTCAGGGGGGTGCTCTCTCCCAGCCCCCCCAACCCCCCTCCGCGAATGGGGGGGAGAGGGCACCTCCCTGAAATGAGAGGGACACCTCCCTGAAATTGCTTATTTCAGGTTGGGATCCCTGCCTTCTGGTTAAGCAAGGCAGTTGGCATTAACAAAATGTGAGCAATGGCAGCCTTAATATCAAAGTTTTGTGTGTGTGTGTATAACCTTGTATATTTTGTGAACTGAGGAACTGAGGAACTCCTCGCAAGGGGGTGTTTTTTTCTTTTTTTTTCAGTTTGAGTGGTAAAGATAGCAATATCAGCAGGAAACAAAGTAACATGCCCCTTGTACATTTTACGATTATAACTCCTCCCCTCCAACTTGTGCCCTTGCGTCTTCCTCACGGTACTTGGTTTAAGTAGTGCGTTGCCAATACTGCAGTCCCCACGGAGTTTGTAAACTGAGATCATGTCACCTCTTTAGGAGAACAGGCCTAATTTTTGTAGGCATTCTTGAGAACTCAGACCCTCATCCCCCTTAATTTGGTTGCCCTTCTCTGAACTTTTTCTGGCTCACAGACATCCCTCCTGAGGATTGGTGACCAGAATTGCACCGTGTACTCAAGATGGGGCCTGAACAGTGTTCTGTAAAGGGGCAAAATTATATTTCTATCCCGTGAATGAATCCCTCTTTTCCTGCAAGATAATATACGATTAGCTGCAGCTTGGGCACCACATGCTATAACTGAGCCTGGTCTATAAGATCCTTTGTCTGTTTTTCCCCAGTGAAACCCTGCGTAAGGTGTAGTCAGTGTGCATGACTTTTACATTTACCTAGATTTAAAGCTCATCTGCCATGTAGTTGCCCATTCTTCAATTTTATTGGTTGCAAGGATTCTGTCATGTTGCGATATTACTTCCTTGCACAACTTGGTATCATCAGCAAACACTGACGGGGAGCCATTTATTCCAACCTCAGTCATTTAAGGCAGTTGGCATTAACCGAATGTGAGAAATGGAAGCCTACATGTAGTTTCCTTGAAGAGGAACTTTACCCAGATCTTCAAAATGACAACAGATGCCTTTTTAAAAAAATGTTAAAGGAGAACTATGGGATCAGTGTTTTTCCCCATAGTTCTCCTTAGGGTAACGGGAGGACACAAACTAGCGTCCTCCCGTTACCCTAAGCTCAGTATACCGCGAGCTGCCGCAGCCGGAGCTGATCCCGACGTAGATGACGGGATCCGCCCAGTTGCGTGAGTGACAGCTGGCTCTGCCTATCTAGAGGCAGAGCCAGCTGTACCCGCCCCCTCCCCCGTCCATTCCGCCAGTCAGCGCTAGCAGATCGGAGCGGGGAGAGGGGAATCCAGCCCCTCCCCCTGTCACGGCAGAGAGCCGTGACAGGATCGAGAGGCGCGCGAACCCGGTATGTGTTCGCTCACCTCCCGATCTATTGAGCCGACCTTCTCTTAGGCGAGGACTTCTCCATTGCCACAACCAGGCAACTTCCAATGGCACACCCACTGTATAAGGTAAGTGGGTGCCACGAAGGAGGGAGGATTCCGAAGCACTAAGCGCAAGCACAATTATTATATTTCTTTTTTTTTCAAGCTGATTACACCATGTTTTCGCTACACAATGGAAATATACACCGTTGCCAGGAAGCAGCTTATTGGACCCAAAGGCCTCTTTGATCAGGTAAGAATGTCTGTCTGGTTTTTGTGGTGACCACACAGAGGCTCTGGTATCTTAATTGATTGCTTGAGTTAAATGTATACAAGTAAATATAACCCTGCTGTCACCACTCTTGCTGTTGTTGCCATGTGTCAAATCTTTTTGGTAAGAGGAAGGGTCAAAAACAAGTTTTTATTATAGTAATCCATATAGTGGGATGAGTTTACCTGTCTTGCACAGGAAGTGGGAGACTGACACTTGGGATTTCTCATGACTGCTGTCCCAGTTGTAATGGTATCAAAGAGGCTGGATCTGGGACAACACAGATGGCAATAAAAACCTAAGCGGTTCTAAGCCTTTCTAGTGTATCCAAAGTGGAAACTTGTCTTATTGGTCTACATACTGCGCTAGCCCACACATGCTCCTTCCTATCCTCAAAGCTGGAAAACAAAAGGCTACATATTAACACTGACCTAACTGGAGGACCACTGAATGTCCTGTAGTCCTACTTATGGTGAATGTCTTCTAGCAACAACACTGGTCTGGTAACAATGCAAGTGTGAATCTTTTAGTATTGGAGTTTTCTCTTTAGGCTGTGGCAGTGGGGAATGGAGGGGTCCCAGTACTCCTGAAGAAAGCCATGGATGGGCTGACCTATAGTAGTCTGTCTCCCTGGTCACATTATGAGCAGAGGAATGGAGTCCATCCCTAACTACCTTTACAGGGATGATGGCATGAAGATCTGTTTAGCTATGGAGAGGTGAGGTAGATCTGCTAGAGCTAAAATGTTTAGCAATAAACCGCTTTCCATGCAGCTTCTTTAAAATAATTTTCCTTCAATCTGGATTTTCCCTTTCCCCTTTTTTTTTTACAGCTTGTTTTCTCTTTTCAGATGCATGAGATGACTATATTTTAGCCATCTCCTGCACCTGACACTGGGCCTGACTTGCTGAAAATCAACTTTTTGTTCCACGGCATATAAATGGATGTTTACTTAACACTGTTTTTTGTAGGCCCGTTATATACTGAACACCAATTGAGCAGTTAGAATCGCACATCCAAGTCTTGGAATCACACAATTGCTTATAGTTGCGGAATCACATAGTTGTTGATGGGAGCTGTTGTCCTGCTCCACAACAATCAAAAAGCTGCTCAGGGAGCAACATCCATTGTAAGCAATTTCATTAGCATTTAAAATTGCTTAATCCTTTTGACTTTAATATCCCTTTTTGAAATTTTGCAAAAATATGTGTGTGTGTGTTTCTGAAGTATTCATTACATTTAGTAATTTACCAAATGCATCACTGGTCTATCAATTCTCTGGCTTCCTTGTCAGTGGAAACAGTATCACAGCCAATCCTCTGGCTGTTTTATTGCCACGTTGCATGTTCTCCTCCCTCCTCCCAGTGTCAGCTTGTAGGGTGGCTTCAGCAGGGATGATTTAATTGCATCTGCTGGCTGCCCCGTGTGTCACACATGTGCTTTATCTTAGTGATGTCTCTTGCACACTGTACAGGTGGTGGGTTTTAATAATGTAGTGTGTATTTACAGATGTATAGTGATGTAACTAGGAAAGATAGTCAAAAGCATCTTCAAAATGGCTCCATATGAAAACTCTTGAAGCAGATCACTATCTGAAACGCGTTGAGTATACCCCATCCAGTTATCTACTATCCAGCCACATGTGCTCCATGTATCCAAAATGGTGTAACAAGGACACTCCACTGTAGTCCAGGTAAGTCAAATCAAATGCAGTTTATTTAGGCCAAACAGAAATATATCTTGCATCAGCAGCAACATAAGACAGTTCCCTTTATATGGCTCAGTAGATTCGCTTATGAGCCCTAACTCTGCTCTCTCAGCAGTGTGTCGTAGCGGTCCTAGGGTCACCGACCTTCCTGACCTCTCCCCTCGTGGGCACTCAAACACATCCCTCATGTGTCACTGGCTCTCTGTCTCCTCGGCTGTCTACGAGGTGCCTCCAGCACACACAGCCACCTGGCTCCCCTCTGACGTCTGGGTGGAGTCCTCCTGACTCCTGAACACCTCCGTTCCTCTTCCCAGCTGGAGCCCAGAACCTTAGCCAGCACCCTTCCCATAAGGGCTATGCACAGGTGTGCAATCATTAGGTTCTGGCACCTACTAAACCATGGACCCAGGAATGGAGATTTCATCCCTCCCAGTTCTCTTTGAAATCTCCCAGTTCCAGGATCCCATACCAAATCCAGGTTTTCTGGAGAGAACTGCAAAGCCAGTTCTTTCCCAGCAAAATAATTTGTTTCCTGGAACTGCTCAGTCTCTCTGGCTGAGAGTCCTGGGTTACTACAACCCCCAGTTCCACTGTGGGATTGCCACACAATACCACAATGGGTTTGATATAAATGTGAATTAACTGTATATTTGTTGGCAGAAAGTGAATGCAGATATTAGGATGCATCTTAACACATACGAGTAATTTTCCTTCTCTGTTGTTGAACCTTCCTTTGTGCACAGCATGTTACTGAATAACTTGAAAGGGGGAAAAAGTGTAAGAACAGTGTGCAATTAACCATGTCCCATGCCATCACTCCCATTACTGCACATCCCTGTAAGAAAAATTTGGTATTGGTAGCTAGGCTGTAGCTATTGGAGTGTTCTCCCTTGGGTAAAAATTAGGTATTCATTCGCCTCTGGGTTGAAATGTGCCATTGTTTCCCCCTCCTTACAAAAGGATGCTGGGAAAGCCAACGTGTAGTGTTGAGAGTTACTGAGGGACAGCTTTGTGAGGGGGACAGTTTATGCTACTTTTATAGTGATGGTAACATGTTAGCACAGAGTTATACAGTTCTATAGTTGGTGCTGTGTATTGCCACTGCTAGATTACGATGAATTGCAGTTTGGTGGAGTGTACCCCTTTCTCTGTATCCACTGTGCTGTTCAGTGAAATCGGTGCTCAATCACTGTAAATTTTTGTGGTTTGACTGTGCACCACCCATTGCATATATATACAATGAATCACTTGCTGTTTAGCAGCTGGGTCCCCCTTTTGGGGGTATTTTATTCTTTCGTTTTGCCCATTTTTATTCTAAAAATCATGTTTGCTTAGGGTTAGTGTTTTGGCTTTGGGGTTTATTGAGTGTTTTTATACTTGAAAGGGTCCTTACTTCTTCGGGGGATCAGCAGCATGAACTTGACACACATACAAAGCTGTCTTTTGTTAGCAGCACATACTACATGTTGTGGTCCATTTTACAGCAAATAATAGTCCGCCACCTGCTGATGGCTTGCCATGCATTACCATCTACTGTTGGATAAACACTATGCATCACAGCAAAAACTACCTAAGGCAGGAGCTTTTTCTTAAAAAGCCTTTGTGTAATCCAAGAGTGTGTGTGTGTGGGTAAATTCATTACACCTACAAATTGTGATGTCACGATGTAGTGTCGCTGATGCTGTCCCAAAAAATTGCAATGTTCTGCAACACCACATATAACTTAGTCATCTCTGTAGTATGTATTATGAAGAATTTGGTTTTCCCATGTCTCCCTCAAAGTCTCATAAAATGTGGGGCCATCATTTTTCTCTTCTCTCCTTGTACAGGTGCCCAACACTCTGCCCTTTGTTGAACAATAACTTGCTTATTAGATTTAAAAATTAAGATATTTGATTTTTCTAGCCCATGAGAAGGGTTGAAGATACTAAAAGGTAGCTTTCTGTCTGACCTAACTAATGTACATTAGCCTGTGGCAAAGGCGTAAGATACTGCGACTTGGATGATTCTACAGAGTGGAACAGATTTTTTAAGCTGTATCATATACCTCCTTAGAAGATTGAACCAATAAAATAGCAAATTAAGAATGATTGGCTTGAAGTCTCTGTTCCCCCTGGAACAGAGACTTCCCTCCGGTAAGTGTCTGGGTGCAGCTACAGAATAAATATCTATTAGGGTAGGAGGGCACATGAAATCCAGCAGCTCCTTTGGTGGTCAGTGCTTCATACCTATTAGACCTATTTGTAATTACAACTGTCCTGATGCTTGCCAATTTTACACTGCTGTATTAGGCTTGGCTGAAGGTCAGATACTGATTTTTATCCTACAATTTAAGCTGTTGTGTATGGATATGTCAGATTTATTTATACATTGGTTTAAAACTGACTCAAATTCAAAAACTCAGCTCAACAACCTGTCTAAATGTATGGCTTTTTTTTTTTTTGGTAAATGAACCACTTGCAAAGATGGCTGTGTTTTATCCCACAGTTCTCCCCTAATTGATATATGTTGTCCCATAGCAATGTGTAATGCTGTTTTGTATAATTACCTAAAATCTACCATGGACTTTTCATCTACTGCAGGTCAGATCAGGCTTAAGCTGGCCATAAACCTTACAATTTTTGTTGCTGCCAAGAACCTTTTTTTGTGTACAAAAATGCTACTAGTCCATGAATTTTCATTGAGTGTTTAAAAAATCAAAAACGTTTTGCAGCCTGCCCGATGAATTTTGGCCAGTTGTACAATAATTGTTCACTTCCCATCAACTTAACTATTTATCAAATGGAAACCTGGCAATATGGTAATTCTTATTCGTTTGTAGTACAGCAAATGGGTTCTGGCTTAAGGAGGTCCACATTAAACTTGCCATACTTATGCTCTGCAAGCTTGAGTAGAGAACATGAACAAATGACTGAGGGAGGGGCTTTGTGTTCTGGTCAACCGTGAGTTCAACCAGAATCTAAGCTGTTCAAGGTTCACCAATTAGCTGAGTCCTGTCAATCACAATATCCTTATCCTTAATGAGTCTGGTATGGATTTTGAAGGGGAACATATTCAAAGATATGCATAGGATCCCCCAAAAATATATACATGACCATATTCCAGCATGCAGCCTGGCTGGCCAGGAAAGAAAGGAAGCGAATGTGTGAACACTCCTATTGAGTCATACAAGGCCACAAGCTTTAAACATTGTGAGGGACACCTTGCAAGGGGAGAGGGGGCTCTGGCAAGGCCCCCTTTGCCCATGTTTATGAGGGCTAGGGCCTCATCCCCACATCCCTGGGCTGGTGCATTTGGGGGTCTGCAATGAGGGAACTTATAGAATAAGGGGCCCTCAGATATCTGCCCCCCACCACCTGAATGAGTAAGTGGTACAAAGTAACACACATATAAAGTTCTTCTGCTACTCTGTGAAATTACAGCTCTTTGGTTGCTGAATGTCTTCAAACAGGCCAGGGAATCTTCACTGACGTCAGTGCCCATATATCATTGACCATATTGTTTATGAACAGAACAAAGCTGTCCGAGAAATGTTATTCAGCAGCAATGGGTTTTTTTTCTTCTAAATGTCACTTTCCTCGAGTACATGGTACAAGTGCGCCACTTCACATACAGGTTTAATGCATCCCTTAAGCACGTTATTTAAGGGAATTGTGACCTCTGCCTCCATTCATTTTTTTTCCCTCCATCTCGCTGATTTGGTTCCTGATGATCAGTAGAAAGCTAAGCTCTCAATGACAGCAGGGGAGAGAGTCTTCATAAATGTATCCCCAGTTTAAAATACAGATGGTGGGTAGGAAGGGTTTAAAGTAGGGATGCACCAATACCATTTTTTCCAGACCAAGTACGGATACTTTTTCTTAAGTACTCGCTGATACCAATAACTAATACTTTTTTTGTGACAGTTTTTCTAAAACAATACAGACTATTGATTTTAGGACAGTGGTGGAGCGCTAGGGCCTGGTCGTAGCTTCAAACACGGAGACCCTAGTAGTTCTACCACTGACTTCAAGCTGTAGAGGGACTACAGATCCCAGCAATACACTATACAGCAATGCAGAATACCATCACCTATAGACGACTACAAATCCCAGCAGTACATTATACAGTAATGCAGTATATTGTGAAGCTCTGAGTTGCTCCATGGTGGTGGCCTGGTGTCTCCAGAGTCTCAGTTGGACTGTGCAGGGTCTCACCAGGGGTCTGATAGGTCGTGTGGGTGGCAGAGTTCCCCAGTAAGGAGGAGGAGATGTACAGCCAGAGCAGTAAACAGGTGCGACGGTTCACAGGAAGTCTGCCCAGGTCCCCAGCAAGCACGGGACCTCAGACATTCATTTCGGTTTTAAAATTTCAGTCGACGTTTAGTATCGGTCTACCAGTATCGGTGCATCCCTAAGTTAAAGTAAACCCAAACACTAAAAATCTCAAACTTAACTATATTTATGTAATTTCAAAAGTCCTTTACAAATTTTTGTTAAAATACACATTACTGTGTTTATAGCAACAACATCTGCAGTATACAATTTCGGTCACCAGATGGCAGTGTATATAAGTTCTGTTATACAGTATCTATGGTATATACTCTTTATTGAAAAAGGTGGAGAATAAAGCTGTGGCTTCCTTCCTGTTTTTAAGCCATGTGCAGCATGCATATCAGACTGTGTGCTTGTGTTTCTCTGTGAGGCTGTGCAAGACGTTCCAACAGTTTTTTAAAATTCCGTGCAGGTCCTTGTCCAAGCACTTACTGCCTGCGTAGTTTGTAAGAGTAGCAGTCTGACTCCTTGACTTGCTGCCAGAACAGAGTACCTGGCTAGAATAGGGTACTGTCTGCATTTCAGTAATTAATAAAGAAGTTGAATTTAGCCCAGAGGGCGATAAAGTATTTAAAGTATGTATCCAAAATGCCTCTCTTTGCAGCAGCAAAGGATCACGATCATGTCCACACCCCAGCATTGGTACATATACAATGCATTGGTACATTGGCTCGATAACGGCTCCATGTAATTCATGAACCTGATGCAGTTTCATATCAAAATGTAAAGCAATTGGTTTTGTCATATCCGGATTCTTTCCCTTAAGAAGGACCTCAATCACTAATTTAATGTTATTACAGTGTCTACCATTTTTACAATCCTTGTACCAAGGATGACCAAATCGTTCTATTAGAGCTATATGCTTGTAGAGATGAATCTTTCACATTCAGATATAAGGACTAATCAACCTTAAGAAATTGAGATTTCATATCATTGCATTCATAATGCAACCAGATGCTTAATTACAAGTCTGTATACACCAGTGTTTCTCAGGTTTTTTGAGCTACGGCACACTTTTAATCACCTCCCGTCTGCCAAACGTTAAAAAACGGGCGGATGGGAGTCTGCTGGATTCGGGAGTCTGCTGGATTTGCACTTTCACGACACGTTACCATGGGTCGTGTTTGTACACATTTAATGCTTGGCAGCCCATTCATATTAATGGGCTGCAGCTTGCGCAACAAACATAGCAAGGAAGCTCATGCTGCCCTCTTCCCAAATACATTATATCACCCAAATGATTGTGTCCCCCCATACAGTTCATCCCCCATAAGGCCCCTATACAGTGCATTTTCCCTATTATGTTCCTCCCATGCAGTGTAACCCCCACATACTATCCTCCCATAAAAAGCCCTCCCGCATTGTCCCCCCCCCACTGATCACATATCTGATAGTTTAAATCAATCACAATCCAGTCCAGCAGGAGGAGACACCTTACCTTTGCTCTACTTATGTACCCAGCTTCCTGTGCGCCTCTGCTGTGCTCTGTTCACCCCTCCCCTTTCTTCTCTTCTCCATGCAGTGCTCTGCTCACCCCTCCCACCTCCTCTCTCCTCTTCTATAAACTCCAGGAGGCAGACAGCGGTCATAACTATCTAATTTTCAAGCGGTCATAGCCCCATCTAATTTTTGTTGGTATATATATTGAGGCCCCCAAAAAGAAATCCAACTGAAGGTACTCAACAGCCCCTAGTTTGGGATTGACGCATAAAGAAAACATATGTCCAACATATCTCCATGATTGTATAACATCCAGGATCCTCAGCTTCCCGCAGTACCCACCAAAAATCACCAGTGTCACTAACAAAAGCCAGAAATTTGGAAACAAATGGCTGTGTATAGAAATTGAGGCATTTGGCCAAGTGTTGAGTTTGAGCCCATCGCCATTAGATTAACCCCATTATGAATTTTAGGCACTCTGTAACTCAACCGTTGTTTTGGAGAATTCCTTATACAGGAATCTTATAGTATCTTAACTGAGCCACCCATTTGCTGTCCCAATATCAATGTAACCTCTCACTTAATACATCATCTGTTGAATCAGAAATCACTTCTTGATCATTTGTAACACCTGCAAGCAAGGACACCATTCCTGTCTGATTGCCAGCTTAGTCAAGCACCTCCATGTCTCTGCTATTTTCAGCCAGGTTTATTATAATATTTTGGTCAGGCGTTTTATGTGAAACAGAACTGTCTATCCACTAACCCACACAACACAATAAAAAAAAAAGTCTGTGTTCAGTTTCAAACAACAAATACAGACTGGCTAAAAAAGATGGCCACTCTGAAGCAGTTAGAGAAACATATTCATGCTGCAATATGTGTAAACTAAGAATCCTTGTTTTTTAACTTAGGATTACAGGTGAGTTTGTGTGTATGGGAGAGGAAGGAGTTTGACCGTAATTAGGTGTTCTGTGTGGTCACACCCCTCCAGCATCCCCTTTATATAATCTGTTTGAGTTTGCTCATACACTCTTCTTTCCATTGTCTGCTGTAGGTGAGTTTACAGAGCTGGGCTGTTTGGTGCAACTATAGCAGGATGTTTATATATAAGCATTGTATTGGCAGAGTGATAGGAGAGGGGTCCCTTTAATGTAGCTGGCTTAAACATAATTGAATATGTGTATTTTGAATCTTAATGCAGTGCTAGTTATAAGTTTGTTTAAAGTATAATAGTGTACAGAGTTCTTTGTTGTAACTATGTAAAATTCATGCTGACACTGTAGCTTTATTCTAAATTACTTCCAGGACATAGGCACTAAAACCAAAGATGGTAAGTAGGACAGTAGATTCTGTAGATTCCAATGGCCATTGATATATTTTTCTTTATTGCTCTAGGCTTAAAATCCAAGGTCACTTTTATACAAGGTCCAAGATGATTTACCAATTACCACGTTCTAAGTCTGAAGTTCAGAGATAGTAATGTATTGAACTATGTCTGCAGTGGCCCTCCCTGTGCACATAAGGGTACATAAAGTTTTTAGTTTTGGATACAATGGGAAAGGGTCAGACCCTGTGTTTTTAGTGCTTTCTGTGTCCCTGTAGGGACACAATTTAGTGAAATTCAAAGTTTTAGAGTTGTCATCCGAAAAATAGGTGAGGGTAAATATTCCTTTGGGACACCTGTCCCAGGGACAACCGTTTAAGAGGGGAATTCCCCTCACTTTGGGAGATTTTTTCTAACTTCCTTTTGTGTCTATCAGAATGGAACATGAAGGGAAATCAACCAATGGTATGCAAACCACTAAGATTAGCATAGCATATTCCACAGGTTTACTAGATCATGTAAAATAATTTCCATTGTGTGCTTTTTGCCAAGGTCCTAAAGGCTTAGCCACATTTTGTGTAGCAACCATTTACTACTCTAGAATGTGTTTGAATAGTAGACATATATGTTTCATCTTCCTTTCTAGTGTAGTCCTGGAGATCATTGTCACTGTCAGAGAAATTAATAGAAAATCCAAAATTTCCCCTGCAAAGTGCAAATTATGCCTTTTAGTAAATCAATCACATTACAACCAGACCTATGAAATTAGACTGATAAAATGAACTAATCCTGTGTCGGGACATAAGAGAAAAGTCAAGTCAAATGTGAGTTCTCTTTTACAACAATTCTTTTCTCGCAGAGCTGCTGTCTGGTATTGCTGTCTCATCAAGCTATGGGGATCTACAAACTCAAAGTAGCCACAGGGAATGACCTGGTTGCTGGCACCTGTAATAATATCTTTATTGTACTTGTGGGGATGAATGGTGAAAGTGACAAACACCAACTGCCCCGTCACTGGAGCCACTTCTTGCCTGGATCCGTGAGTATCTTTTGATATTGCTGTCAATATTGGTATGGAGTTATTACGGCATCAAAGTCAGGCAGTGATAAGAACTGTCATGGTGCAATTACACAGGAAAGGGAAGCAGGCTGGTAGGACAAGAACCCTAAGTTTCAGAAAGGCAAACTTTGATAAACTGCGCCACCTAGTGGGGGACATCAAATGGGAAAAATTATTTCACAAACTAAACTCGGACCAAAAGTGGGAATTTTAAAAAAACATGTATACCATTAGGTAATAAAAGTAAAATATCGCAAACTAAGCCTATATGGCTAAATAAAAATGTAAAGCAACAGATCAAGGAAAAGCGAGTGGCTTTTAGAAAATATAAGATGGAGGGGACGGCATTGGCATTCCATAACTACAAAGAATGTAATAAAAGATGTAAACTAGTAATCCGGGAAGCTAAAATAGAGTGCGAACAGCATATCGCCATAGTTAGTAAAAAAAACACAATTTTTTTTAACCAATATATAAACAGTAAAAGGGGGAGAAAGGAGCAGATAGACCCAATAAAGGACAAAACGGGAAGTTACTAAAAAATGACAAGGAGAGGGCCGAAGTGCTGAACAATTTTTTCTCCTCAGTATACACACACGAAAAAGACGGGTTTAATGTTCTAGATAAAACACATAGTTCAACAAAAAATATACCGCAGTGGTTGACGGAAACCGGGAACAACAAAGACTTAAGCTACTAAATGCAAATAAAGCATTGGGACCAGATAACCTGCACCCCAAGATACTTAAGGAACTAAGCGAGGTTATAACAAGACCATTATTCATCATTTTTAAGGACTCTTTAATGACTGGTATAGTACCAAGTGACTGGCGGAGGGCTACGGTAGTTCCAATATTCAAAAAGGGGGCAAGATGCCAACCTGAGAACTACAGACCGGTTAGTCTTACATCGGTAGTTTGTAAAGTGTTAGAGGGCATGATTAAAGACCACTTAGTAGAATTTGTTCAGGATAATGGCATAGTTAGTGATAATCAACATGGGTTTAGGAAAGACCGTTCGTGTCAAACTAACCTGCTAACTTTCTACGAGGGGGTATGTAGTGATCTGGATGAAGGGAGGTCTGTGGATGTGGTATATCTGGATTTCTCGAAGGCTTTTGATATGGTACCACACAAATGCTTACTATACAAGCTGAGATCGATGGGCATAGATGGAAGGGTATGTACATGGATAGAGAATTGGCTAAAAGAACGGGTACAGAGAGTATCAATAAATGGCGCCCTTTCAGACTGGGCTAATGTCATGAGCGGTGTGCCTCAGGGTTCTGTGCTGGGCCCCATGCTATTCAACCTGTTTATTAATGACATCGGGGAGGGTGTAAACAGCAATATTTCAGTGTTTGCTGATGATACGAAAATCTGGAGGGTAATTGAAACGGACCAAGATAGTATAACATTGCAGGAGGACCTGGACAAAATAGGGGAGTGGGCAACTATGTGTCAGATGAGGTTTAATGTCGATACATATAAAAATAAGAAAATGGGCTATACAATTATGGGTATGCCGCTAGGGAATTCAGAAATGGAGAAAGACTTGGGGGTCATAGTAGACCATAGACTAAATAATAGCTTACAGTGCCAGGTTGCCGTAAGCAAAGCTAGTAGAGTCCTGTCCTGTATCAAGAAGGGAATGTTTTGCAGGGACAAGTCTATAATTTTGCCACTGTACACTTCACTGGTTCGACCTCACCTGGAGTATGCGGTCCAGTTTTGGGCACCAGTACACAGAAAGGATGTCCAGGAGCTGGAAAGAGTCCAGCGGAGGGCAACCAAACTCATTAAGGGAATGGAGGACCAAGACTATGAGACACGGCTACTACATTTAAATATGTTCACGCTGGAAGTAAGTAGATTAAGGGGGGAAATGATTTTCATGTACAAGATGTTCAACGGTCAAAGCAACATTACCAACAAACTCTTTACGCTTAACTCCACAACAAAGACTAGAGGCCACCACCTAAAATTGGTGGAAAACAAATTCCATCACAAGGGGCGAAGGGGGTTCTTCTCAGTTAGAGCGGTTAGGGTTTTAGGGTTTTGGAACTCTCTGCCACAGGCAGTGATTTCAGCAAAGAGCGTGGAATCATTCAAGAAGCTTTTGGACGATTTCCTGAGTTACCATAATGTACAGGGGTACAGGTACTCTTAAGATTGTGATGACACAGGGACCTATACATACACACACACACACACAATAGGTTGGACTTGATGGACTTATGTACTTTTTCAACCTCAAATACTATGTAACTATGTAACTATGAAACATGCTGTAAACAAACACAGGCTCCTCAAATTCTGAGAGAGTTAGAGTTGGAGGAGCCTGTGTTTGTTTACAGCATGCTTTGACTTTGGGAATAAACATTGCCCAGCTAGTGATATCAGTCCTTTGTGTGGCAATTATTTCTGCCAGAACCAGTATCAAGCTGCAGCGTGCTTTTCTTGCACCAACAAGTGGGATGTGGCTGTGTGACCACAGGACAAGGAATATGAGTAGTGGTTGCTTTGTGAGTTGAATGAAGTTGGGTTGCTTTAACAGAATTGTATGTTATTTTTGCTCTTTACCCTTGTACTCCCAAGTAAACCCACATATGTAGAACAAAGGCTTGCACTGTAGATTGACGCTGCTTCAGGAAACACAAATCAGTTACCATTTATATCTAAGTTAGACTAAGCACAATGTGTATAGCGATGTCATTCATTTTTTTAAGAAACTTACCTTAAACGTGGTGCTAAGCATAATAACAGGAGTCAACAATTTTTGTTAACTGTGGTTAGATATGCAATGCATATATCTGGGTTGTCTGCTGTGGGTTATTGTTCTTGTGGTCCCTTAGACCTTGTTCCCATGAGCTTTAGTGTGTGTGTGTGTACACCATGGTCTTGAAAAAAAAAATTTGTAAAGATTTCAACAAGCAGCTTTATTGAAGCCCTTAAAGGAAACTCCAGTTCTACTATAGGCATAAACTCTTAATGGCAGTGCTGACTGTGAAATAAAGCTTATTGAGAGCCAAATAGCCACATATTTAAAGTAGTAAAATAAATAACATTGTGCTGCACTCCCGAACTTTTAATGCATATACCAAATTTACCCAATGCAATGTGTTCGGCTGTATTAAATAGGCTACCAAAAAGAATCCTATAAGTGAAAAAATGTTCACCATAGTAAAGGTGAGACTATTACTTGATTAAAGCAGACCTTTACCCCCTTTGGCTAAAAATCACATCAGCATGCAGCTCTGCTCTTATGTTCATTAGTTAAACAAACATATTGTCATTTTACTTACTCCTTTTCCTTACTCCTTGGCAAAAGTGATGTAATGTCCCCAAGTGTTGCACCTGGGAGGGTTATTGCTGAGAAATCAATCTCAGGGAAAGGCATTTTTCTTCCCTGAGATGATGTGCATGGTCACATGTCTTAGTCCTAGTGTGCTAGAGTTCCGTTCCAGGAAGTTAAGGAAGATGGATTAATCTACCCTTATTAAAAATGGCTACTGTGAGAAGAATGTTGGGGTAAAGAAATATAAGGTATGCAAAGAATATACAGCCTGCAATAATCTATAATGATCTGTTTGTAGATTGTCATTACTATATTTCTAAAGGTGCCTTTGTCGTTATCTTAAAGATATGGGTAAAGATCATCTTTAACTGACAAGCACACATTAAAAAAGTGTGCCATATGGCAACCAGATCTCTTACAACTCAGGTTACCAAATAGAAACATATACATTTCTTCCTACTAGTTCCTGAAATAGATGTTTCAGATGTTCATGTTCATTCATGCGCTAAACCAACAAACCCTTGTCTTGCATGGGGATCCAAGATGGGGAGTCTTGCATCATCTTTCTTACATGATGCAATTACTGTCCTCTTAATAGTTCCTTCATCTCTCTGATGGAAGCTAGATGGCAAAACCTGAACATTTGTTTTAAAGTCAATGGAGAGGAAAAGGGGAGTGCAGAGCTGGCAAATGTTGTTGGTGAAGCCTTTCAAATAGGAGTGGCACATTCGCAGTAACAAACTCCTTCCTCTGCACCACCAAGAGAACAAGTGGTGCAAGAAAATCTGTGCTACAAGCTAATTCAACAACTAGATATGCTTTTTTTGTTTGGTTTAAATGTTGCAAGCATATCTGGTAAACATTGGGTCATGGCCTATGGCTAGTAGTTTGTTCTGGTGTCTGACTTGTCTCCTTCTATCTAGGTGGCAGTGTTTGATATCAATGTCAAGAAAGATCTTGGTGAGCTCCTGCTTGTTAGACTGTCCATGGAACGCTACTTAAACTTTCCTCTGGATGAATGGTTTTGCCAGTACGTCAATGTAACCTGCCCCAGTGGTCAGATCTGCCAGTTTCCATTCTATCAGTGGATATCAGTCTTTATGATTGTGGAGATTCCAGAGGGAAAAGGTTAGAAGTGAATTGTATTGTGGTTATATATACTTTATCTTCTGAGGCAGGTAACTGATAGCATTAAACTATATGTCAAGCTAAAACTTTTTTTGTTTTAAATTTGAATAGAGTAGGGAAGAGAGATGTCCTTAAATTCACCAGAACAAGTTTCCCCATTGAAATACTGTCCCCTTTTTGTCCTACTGACAAATCAAATCCCATCACTCTGATTCCCAGGCACAGTGGTTATCAGTAGAAAGAGGGAGGACAAATCTCCCCAGCAAGGACAGACAGCAATAAAAACCTGACTAGGGGTCTAACAGTTCCCCACATCACCATTATGGGCTTTAAAATGGAAGGTGTTCTGCACCTAGACCATCTTTTACTAGGGATAGTTATCATTGTACTGGTAACTTGTACAAACCACTGTGAATGCTTCCAGACACAAGTGTTTTTTTCATTCCCCCCCCCCCCCCTACCCCCAACACACGCACACCTTTACTTCTAGTTTGGAAGATCTAATATAGTTCCTTTAAGGGATGCACTGAAACCGTTTTTTCTGTATCAAGTACAAGTTCTTATATTTTGCTTTCGGTACTCTTCAATAGCGAGTACTGATACTGGTGCTGGCATGGAGCCAGCCTCACGGGCAATCAGGAAGCTGGGCGGCCGGTAATGACATTCCACCCGCCTTCCTGATTGCCAGCTCCATGTTGTTTGGCTGGCTCGATTGTGATTGGCCGTGAAACCGGCTTCCCAGCCAATCAGCATCAAGCCGGCTTCCTGGCCAATCAGAAAGCAGGGCGGCGAGTAATGGCCCACCTCCCGGCTTCCTGATTGACTGGAAAGCCGGCTTCCTAGCGAACCAGCAAGGAGGCGGCTGTTCAGCCGGCTTCCCAGCCAACCAGCAAGGAGGAGGCTGTTCAGCCGGCTCGATGCTGATTGGCCGGGAAGCAGGCTTCCCAGCCAATCAGCCTGGAGTCGTCTTCCCGGCTAATCAGGAACGCGGGAGGCTGGAGCCAGGAGGCACCATGTTCCCCTACAGCACTGCCGGTCAGAGGAAATTTTCATCTTACCAGAAATTCCGGTATCGGGGAAAGTATCTGAGCATTTGGGCGAGTACAAGTACTCACCCAAATACTCAGTATCGGCACAGATACTAGTATCAGTGCATCCCTAGTTCCTTTCAATAGTTTTCTCATGAAATTGTACAGTGCAGTTGTACCAGAGACAGTTTTTTTTATGTTGTCACCAAGTAAGCATTGATGGCCCATGTGTAGTAGTAGCCTAGAGGTCAGTATTCAACATTTCACCTGTTTGGACCTGAACATGCACCAATAGTGCCCATATAGCATTTTAGGACTAGCTTAGTAGTAATAAAAAGCACTCCTCACACTCAGACTTTTCACACTTGTTGGAAGATTTGTGTGACATGGCCAAACCTGCAGACTGATGGAAAGAGGTAAAACATATAATGGTATGCCTTGTTCTGTGCGTGCAAGTTGCACAAACATAGAGTCCTGTCACTACATTTCTACAGATGTCTCCCAAGGCTAATTTCAGGAAGCCCAATGCCTGTCTTGCTAGCTTTTTCCTACTTTTAAGAGCTGTCTACAAGTATAGAAATCTTTGCAATATTTTGTCACTCTCCTACAACCAAAGTAGTCAAGTGGTTTAATTTAATGTAGTTACAGACAGTACACAAATGATTGCTACTATAATTGCAGCTACTTTACTTGCAACCAATCTCTTCTGCTTCAGGTGTTGTCCTAAGTGAGAATACTCACCCTGCCCTTAAGAATCAAAGAAAAGCTGAACTGGATCGGAACAAAGAATCACACAAGTGAGTGATATACAATCACATCTTGCCTCTGTTTGGTTGGGAGGCAGTTTTTGTCCCTATGGGCTAATATTTTGTAAATCACTTCACACATTGACATTATGGATGGGTTACAGAAGTCTTTCTGACCTTCATGTTTACTGCCCTTTGCTGGTGTATTCATGGCTATAGGATATCAATTGGCTTCAGCATATTAATTGACCTCAGTCTGTTAGATACTCAAAAACTCAGTATTGATTTATTAAATGAGTGCATCAGTCTGTTGTTCCTTCTCAAGAACAGATAAAAGATAAAATCTAGGTTCACTTGTAAAGAACACTAGAAAACACTATTGGTGATTCTGCTGGACTGGCTTAGGACTTCTGCTTTAGACAATTTGATGGCCTGGTGGGTTGTGTGTTTGATTCTAAAGGCTCTAACATAGAGCTGAACTCCCAAACCATTTTTCTCTAGTTTTTGTCTAGAGTGGTAGTTTTTTTCTGGGTCTCTATTGCAGAGAATTGCACTTGTATAACCAGTATTGCTGGGTCACGAGGGAAAATCACCAAATGACACACATGACAATCAAAAAAACAGATGTACTAACCCTTCCCCACTATGCTTCTAAACTATGTGAACCTATTGATCAGGTCAGGCAGTCTGGAGTATCAAAAAATCTTGCTGACCTTGTGTGTTTGCTGGGCAATAGGAAGTAGGTGTCTCTGAGTAATTCAGCAGTGTAATCCCTGTTCTTTAACTCCTGACTTTATTACATGTATACCTCCGCTACATGTAGCATGAAGTTTACATAGACTATAATTCAGGTACACGTACTATTACACTGCATAAATTAAAGGTAGTTTAATAGGTGGACGGCTGCTCTTTCCTATAGCTTAAACAATAGTTTCACTAACCTTTACAGGTCAGAATGGCTGTATCTAAACCTTTAATTCATTCAAATAGCTGGACTAGTATTAACTTTATCTTATCCTGTAGGTGGAAGGTTTATGTAAAAGGTGCCCCTCACTGCATTGATGTAGCTGACGATGAAGTGAAGAATCTGCCACCAAATGACCAGTTTTCTTTGCTAAAGGTGTCCAGCTTTGGATACACCACCCTCGCTACGTATGTATCCTATATCTGTTGTAAATATTGGCAGAAAGAAATTCACAGCAAGATATAAAATTCTGTTTAGTTTACTTAAATGGGTTGTCCTATAATATGAATTAAATGTGGTAATGGTTAATAGAAGACACATCCTGCTCACCTTGTCTTGCCTTGTCTGCTAATAAATTGACCTAATAAGTGTGACCTGCATAGAGCCATTTCAGAGACTGAATTTCCTGAGAACCTGACATTGGATACAAAGCAAGGGATTGGATCAACATGCTTCTTAATGCATTTGCTGGTGCCCCTTGATCAAAGACAGATTCTAAGTAACATTAATTAGTTGGAATCTCTTCACATGATTAAACGTATGTAATATCTAGGTAACATGTCCATGAAATGATCATGCATAAAGATGTCATTCAGTTAGGCTTTTAGGCTTTAAACCTACTTTACATAGAGGAATCACGATCCCAGCTCAACAGTGGTCAGCTGAAAATATATTTTAGCTGCTGCCACAGTGTATCAGTTCTACACTTGTTTAATGGCGGCAATAAGCATAGAGAAGGCACTTTTGTTTTTGTCCTTGACATCATGGACACAGCATCTGTTTATTGATGATGCCTTGTTTAATATGTGGATGATTTAATATGCACAAACATGTTAATCCCCTCCACAGCTGACTTAATTGAACAATATATTTAATATAGTCCATTGACTATTGTTCTTTATTTTGGCAGGCTTGAGAACTGAGTGTCCTTTGTGTAAAGACATCTACACAAATATTCAAGTATCAGTGCATCAGAAAGATAGTGTGGATGACTAAATATTCACACCTTGTTAATCCCCTTTACAGACAACTTGTTTGAACATTATATTTAATATATTCTATTGACTATTGTTGCATCTTATTAGGGCTGAAAACTGAGTGCCCTTTGTATACTTATTTGCCAGCAAGCAAAAAACACACAATCACAATGTGATTTGTGTGTTTTGGTTGGAATAAGACCCAAAGCTATTCCTTCAAAACAGTCTCGATAAGAAAACAGTCATTCTCGCATAATATGTTTAAAAGTAAACATAAAATTGTAATCTTCGTAAGGGGCATGCACAAATGTAAGTCTTTTCCCAGCATACTGGTTCCACAATGTAAGTGCCTGTGTGGACTACACCTAGGCCTGACCAGTATATTGCTTACTTCTGCAGATCTCAGGCCAATTGTAGAATTTGGAGGGTTAATTGAACGTGCAGAAACAATCAGCCGCAGTATTTGCACATTTGGTTATGGGAGACCTAACTAACAGAGCAGAAGCTATTGTGATCAGAGCATAACTTGTTGATACTTTTTCTGCTTAATGATACTGAGTCTAGGTTTGAGTGTTTCTGACCTGCATATTTGTTTGTAACATAGTTATGTATGACTCTGGATCTATTTTATCTGTCAGTGGCTTAGAAACCAAACTAAAAGGATTTGCATGCAACACGGATTCATGGCATAGCCTAGAAGACATCAAACTGGTGTCCACTCTGCGAAGATCACAGAATTCAGGTTGTAAAATCTACTTCTCTGTCTTCATGTGAATTGCAACATGTATATATAGTACACAACAGTTACTGTTCTTACAATAAGTCTCTTCTAACAGCTAAGTTTTGGTTTTCCATAGACAACTAAGTGAGGGTATTGACCATTCGCCCTTGTAATCATTTTGTGTTATGTCAGAGCTGCTAAAGAACAAGTTATCTGGATGCCGATGAACTGAAAACACAAGGGAAGCTTTTATATTGCTGCCTTCTAAACAACTGGTTGCCTTGTGGTTATGCTGACCCAGTGGCTTCAGTGTCACTACCTCAGAGCAGTGCTCTGTATATGTGTGTGTGTGTGTGTATATATGAATATACAATATATATACATATATATACTGTATATAGTGAGAACTAGCTTCAAATAGTAGAGCATTAAGGACACATCCACTCACTTTAATCTTATTAAGGCTACCTTGCCCACTTTTATTAATAGAAAATCCTCAAAACATAATGCAGTTGCCCTCACAGGAGTTGTTCAACATCTCTCTACGTACTCCTGTCTTTGTTCTTCCAGCACCACTGCTCTGGCCTCAGTCCTCAGGCCCTTTTCTGTTTCTTCTCCAGACAGTACTCAAACACCATCTCTGGCTGCTCTCAGCTGCCCTGGTGCCCACCCTAAATACTGTATGGAGTAATTTTGACTCCTGGGTGGAGCTCTCTTTTGTCCCCCAGCTGGAGCCCTAAACACTTGACAGCACTTGTACCAGAAGGGATATGCACAGCTGCACAATCAATGGTGCTGGTCAATATCAAAACATGGACCAAGGGTTGAAGGCTTCATCCCGCCCACATCTCTACAAAGCCTCTGGGTTCCAGGACCCTGACCAGAGTCTATCAATTCTGGAGAAAACTTAAATGACAAAATGACAATTTTCCTTATATGAAACATACAGCCCTTAGACCCTCAACCTGTTTGGTTAAGAACCCTGGATGACCTCCAACCCTAAAGAAAACTGACCCAAAAGCACAATGCACAATTGTACCTGTTACATAAGCCTTCAGAGGCACCAGCAAAAGGAGGATCTATTTTATATGCGTTTTAAATGTGTATGTAAACCCCTGGAGTTTGTGTCAAATATTTAATTGAAAGTGTTTGTGCTATATATGTGCAAAAGTGAAAACAACCGTTAGAAATCTTGAGCTGAAGACTTCCCGTGTTCTCTGTCTGAACGCTTATCAGTCAACATTTATTCCCTAAAGAAATACATGTTTTATGGTAATAACACACTTACCTTACCAAAAGTGTTACTGACAGGATCACCAGGTTAAAATTGGGTGTAGGGACCTTAAAACAATGCAGCCAACACATCTAAGTACTGGTAAATGCTTGTGTTTCAGAACTAGTAAGTGAGATATGGAAGGAAGATTCTTTCTTTGGTAGCCTATATCTTAACGGAGTTAACCCCACACTGATTAAGAAATGCTTCAAAGTCCCAAGCAACTTCCCTGTTGGTGAACACATAGTGGCCCCATCTCTGGGACCTTCCACAAACTTGGAGAAAGAGCTCCAGGTAGGTCTTTTTCTGATGTACAGATCTAGATGTAATATAACAATTTACATCCCACACAGCCATAATCTTATTTTTTTTTTGGTCTACGATTTATTGGATTCCATACATTTGTCATCTTGCAGAGTGGTCACATTTTCCTGGCAGACTATAAAATTCTCGAAGGAGTTCCATCAAATAGCTCAATTAATGGGCAGCAACAATTTATTGCAGCTCCCCTGTGCCTACTGTGGAAGAATCCTCAAGATCAGCTTGTCCCTATTGCCATCCAGGTATTTATCTGTGTTGTGCATAATTGTATTTCTAAAAATTTTAAATGGTAAACTTGTGAAAGGTGACTTGTGAAACTAAAGATGTATGTCACTTCATGTGCATCTGCATTTATTGGCATTATGGTAAAAAGTGGATCTCATTAAGTCATACAATTGCACACCAGTATAGCCAAGTACCATTCTGAAAAAAAACTACTCAAGAGCTCATCAAGGCGCAACCAAGAAGCATTATCTTTATATATGTAATGAGTAAGTACAGAGCTACGGTGAAGAAGGTACTATAGAAATGGAAAAAGTCCCAGAGAATAGCCTCTGCTGAGGAGCAGGAGGACTTCAGCTGTGAGGACAGATGAAGTAAAATTGAAGTTTTTCTACATTTAAAGAGTCCATGAAGGGAGAGGATGCTGCTCATTTTTCAAAAGGCAGTCACTTGAAGACTACATAGAAAAGTGACAAAAGTAGATTGTCTTTAGGGGTCAAGAAGAAATATTCCTCTTATGGTTAACTGGGACATATTTAATAAGTCCCTAACTTGATTATGAACACGAGAACTCATCAGACGCTTAACTTCGCACAGTTGGTATGTCTTCCCTGTCTTTTATGTGAGTAGTTAAGTAAACAATATGACACTTTAAATACACTTCAGTCTGGATTGTGGTGATCACTTGAATTAGCTGGTAGTTGTAATATAACATTGTCCTAGATAATAGTATAACTTGTATCTCTTTAA
The DNA here is from genome assembly GCF_000935625.1 of Nanorana parkeri. Taxonomy (NCBI): domain Eukaryota; kingdom Metazoa; phylum Chordata; class Amphibia; order Anura; family Dicroglossidae; genus Nanorana; species Nanorana parkeri. The sequence goes on from NW_017307322.1 coordinate 478,535, forward strand.
TGTGTAATAAGTCTAAATATAAAGTTGTCTAATTAATTTGTTGTTTTTTTCCTTTGTATTAGTTATCTCAAACACCTGGAGATAAAGCTCCAGTCTTCCTGCCCAGTGACTCTGAATTTGACTGGTTACTGGCCAAGATCTGGGTGCGTAATTCTGACTTCCAGGTACATGAAGTTGACACTCACCTTCTCCGCACCCATCTCTTAGCTGAGGTCTTTTCCATTGCAACTGCCAGACAACTTCCAATGGGGCATCCAGTGTATAAGGTGAGGCGGGCCTTTGAAAATATCCTTTTGGGCAATATCCATATAATATATAATATATTATGGCCTGCTATACATTAGTAGTGGGACTATAAGCAATTGCATTGATAATGTTTAATGATGATGTTGTCCTAAATGTGTCTAGCGTAGGTAAAACCTGCTAAATAGTCTGTTTTAAAAGAGAACAGAGTATGCTTTAAAGCAGTGGTACTCAACCTTTCTAGGGCCGGGACCCCTTGGTAACATTTGCCAAGTTGTGGTGACCCCGAACGGTAAAATTTAGGGATGACGCGGCTGCTGCAGCGACATCTGGCGACGTGGCGGGAGAACTGACACTGCTGCGCTAGGAGAGGGCTGAGGAGGAATCTCACCTAGAGCAGTAGAAATCACACAGCGACCGAACCACTGGCGTACGCAGCCAAAATAAAAATAAAAAACACCATAGGAATAAATAGCTAGATTCCTATTGGCTATTTCACTTTGCAATAGCCAATAAGCCAATAGCAAATTAGCTATTGAACCCGCCCTCTGCTGCTGTCAATCACTAGAAGAGGACCTGACGGAGAACTTCAGGTCCCCCTCTGCTGATTGGCAGCAAAAAAAAGCGGGTTCAATAGCTAATTTGCTATTGGCTTATTGGCTATTGCAAAGTGAAATAGTCAATAGGAATCTAGCTCTGCATTGGTGTTTTTTGTTTTTTTCTGACTTATGGCGGCCGGCGGCCCCCGATGTCAGAAAAAAAAAAAACTATCGCAGGGAAAGGTTTACTCTACTCGATCGAGCAGAGTAAACCTTTCCGGGAGATAGTGTTTCTCTTCCAGGCTGGGAGCCGCTATCTAATAGCGGGAGACTCCCGGGCGACCCCTGGCAAATCGCCATTCGACCCCCGACGGGGTCGCGACCCATAGGTTGAGAACCGCTGTTTTAAAGAGACCTACAGTGTTCTTGATATACTTTTTTTTAATTAAGGCCAATTTTGAAAAAATCTTGATTAACAGAATGTTATTATAGTATAGTACACTTTTGTATGTAGTTCTTACAAGTTGACAGGGTTTACTTCTTTCTTTAGACAGTTTGATGTTGTTTTGTTTTTTTTAATTCTTTAACGTTTTCAAACACAAAATATAATGAATATAAATACAGAGTTGGGAGAGAAAAGAAGGGATATGATGTACACAAGTCAAGTAAACAAAAGCGGTCTCAATTCGACTCTATTGCTAGAATAAGTGATAAGTTATTATTGTTTCTATTTACTAAAACTTGTCTTATGTTTTAATACAACTTTTTGAAACTGGGTGGTTGTCACATATGGTTGATATGGTATGATTTATAATGAATTGGTTCAGAATCGTTTTTTAGGCAAGTTGACTGTAAGAAACTAGTAATGTAATACAAATGTTTATCACAATAATGTATTAAGAGCCCAAAAACAGCTCTTCCCCTACCGCTCCTCTTTAAATTCTAAATGTATTCCCTAAGCATATCAAAACACAAAAGGAACTCATATACAGTATCAATAAGTAGGTTTAAGAAAGTACCTTTCCAAAAAAAAAAAAAACCCAGACCAAAAGTATGTATTAAAGCTCAATTCCAAACCCCTACTGTGCAAGAGAGGAATATTTTATTTAACATAACAATAACAAAAATAACCTTAAAAACAAGAACTAAAGAAAGAAGAAAACAATTGAAGTAATTAAAAAGGAAACACACTCTGATAATACAATAAAAAGCAGAAAGTCAGGATAGAGCAAAAATAAGTAAGAGAGAAATGAGAGAGAGAGAGAGAGAGAGAGAGAGAGAGAGAGAGAGAGATGAAAATCAGGAACAGAAGAGCACTGGGGGGAGAATAGAGGGATCAAGGTCCCTCCTCCTCATCCACAAGTCGGGACCATGGCGTCATCTCCTTAAAGTGCTAAGTCATAAACTTGAGAAAGAGCATATTCGTGCCAGTAAATCCATGTATGATAAAATCTCTCTTCACTTGTATAGCTTGAAATAAACTTTCATAATGTCCTTTGACTTTGGTCTTTATAAGACTGAGGGGACCTGAAGGTCATATGGCCAGTTTGTTGGGTTTATTCAATAAGGTAAGTGCAGTAACCCCACAGCAACCAAGTAGGATGTGAGTGATTTGACATTGGTTAAATGATAGTTGTAGAGCTGTTATTCAAGAATATTGAATTGAACTCTGTTCAACTCAACTGTTTCCTTCTCCATGAGAAGGAAAGAGAAAGAGAAAAAAGAAAGAGAATTTGTAGCAGTATAAATACTTTTTTTTGGTCTGGTTAAGTCTAAGCTGTAGCAAGCACCACAAACAGCTGCATTTTTGCCATTAACCAGTGCATTGTTCACATTCACTGAATCTAAGTCTGTGAAAAAAAATTGGAAAGTATCTTTGATCAAGTAAGAGCCAGATCTGTTTTGCTTGTTAGTCTGCGTGGTCACTAGGGATGGTCTCAATGTTCAAGTCTAACAACAGTTCGACTTGAACATCGCTAGTTTGCGTGTTAGGCAAACACACGAACTGTCAGGGCGTTCAGCGGGCTTTTCGCCAGCCGACCGCCCCACAAGGCTTTCAGAGATGTCTGATTGAGTAAAGCAATGCACCTGACCATAGGTCAGGTGCAAGACTTTTCCCAATCATGGCACAGTGCACTGTAAGAGCCATGATTGGGCAAAACACTGATGACTTTGCCAAATCATGGCTCACAGCTAAGTCCAAGCCCCACACTATATAAGGCTGCTTTCATCACAGCCTTATGTAGTGTGTTGCTGTTGTTAATGATAGAGTTAAAGGAGAACTATGGGGTTAAGGCTTTTCCCCATAGTTCTCCTTAGAGTTAGGTGTAGTGTAAGCGAACTGGTGTCAGTGCTTTGTACAGTATGTTAGTACTCTGTACTGTGTATAGTATTATTTTCTGTGCTTTATATTCACTGTCTATTTGTTTTTTTGTTTGTTTGTTTGTGTCAGTGGCGTCGCTGGTGTTCCTCCTTCTACATCACAAGTGTTCCCATTTTTTTTCTTTTTTTTCAGCAGCAGGTTATTTTGCTGCCTCATTGCTGTTCCCCCTTCCGTGTCGCAGGCGTTCCCCCTTCTGCTTCACAGGTGTTCCCGTTGTTTTTTTCTTTTTTCATTTTTCATAATAAACCATTGTACAACAGTTTATAGTGCACCAAGCACCACGTGCGATAAAGTATTGCACCCAAGCACCAATTTCCCATCCCACATTCTCGAATAAAATGTTATAATAAGCCGCACATCATGTCTGAAAGGCCAACAAGGAGACAGGTGCATATAATTTGAATTTTTTACAGTAGGCCCCACCCCTGCGCTCTCCAAGAGTAACTGTGAGGGGTTACAGTGGGGAGGCACCAACACTAAACTCCCAATTTTAAAGCATCTGTTGTCACTTTCATCCAACTTTTGCAAAAGAGGCACCAGAATGTAGCCAAAAAATCTCTAACCTTGTTCCGAGTGTCCTAAAATGTGTTCTCTTCATACAGGCTGCCACCCCAAGCAGTTGTTTACAAGATTAAGGGAAGTGCAATTACCGGCAATTTAAATGTAATTTGTCGCTCGCCCCC
>NW_017307322.1:482867-494283 GCF_000935625.1 Nanorana parkeri
CGCCGCCCCCCCCCCCCCCTTTCCTGTCCTGCCAGACCTGTGCTCGGATCAAGGGTCTGGTTAGGAATTTAAGGGGGACCCCATGTTTTTATTTAAATGGGGTCCCTCCTAACATTCCTACCAGACCTAAATGGTCTGGTATTGTTTGGGAAGGGGAACCACATGCTTTTTTCCCCCTTATTAATGTAATTTTTGCTGCAGCATGGTCTATACATTGCACAGATCTGCCACTTTACAGGCAGTTTAAGGGACCCCCCAGGCACGATATTTCAAGGAATTTTTCATTTTTAGTTTCACTTTAGGCAATTTTAAAATCACTGCTCCTTTAAAAACAGTATTTTTTTTGAATGTTTTTTGCATTGATACATGCCCCTAGGGCAGTACCCGAATCCCCATACCCTTTTTATGGATAATAACTTGCATATAAGCCTTCAAAATGGGGACATTTGATTTTCTGAGTTCTGGTCCTATAGACTTACATTGAGTTCTAAGTTCGACTTAGAACTTTTTCCATGTTCTAAAGTTCGAGTTAGAACTGAACTCAGGTGTGTTCAGCCCATCACTAGTGGTCACATGATGTGAGGTCAGTTTACTGAGTACATGAAAGGTCACTTACACCACACTGCATTAAGTATTTCTAAGTATTGGATTTGTGAGTATTTATGGTAGGAAATTAGTATATGTCCTAATATGTGTTAAATCAGTGGTGCTGAACTGAGGTCATAAGTTCAGGACTTCATTTGCATTTTTATACTGTCCAAGGCAAGTGCATGATGCTCTGGACTTACAACTGTCCAGAGTATCCTAGACAAACAAGATCAACATCAAAAGAATTGGAGAATATTTTTCTGCACTAATCAGTAGTTGATGAAGGTCTCCCTCTAGAAGGACTACAAGATATCTGTTTCCAGCCACATTGCCACACAGAATTTTTCTTGTGATACTTTTACTCACATTAACCTGTGCATTCCATCTTCAGGCTGTGGTGGTGGGAAATGGAGGGGTCCCAGTACTCTTGGAAAGAGCCATGAAAGGGGTGACCTATAGCAGCCTTTGTCTTCCTGATAACATTGAGGGCAGAGGAATGGAGTCCATCCCTAATTACCTGTACAGAGAAGATGGCATGAAGATCTGGTCAGCTGTGGAGAGGTAGAGATCGTGTGTACTTTACTGCTAATTACTGGTCTTATTTCTAAAGGCCACTAAAGTCTCCAAAAAGCTTTCTTCAATCTTGGATTCTTTTGTCCTTTCTAGCTTTGTGTCAAGCATTGTTAATTACTATTATACAAGTGATGAAATGGTCAGTGAAGACCCTGAACTTCAGGCCTGGGTGGATGAGATCTTCAAAGAAGGGTTTCTTGAACATAAGTCTTCAGGTATGATTTCACTCTAGAATTCTGTAGGTGACCTCTCCTGTAATAGCTTTCAAAGACACAGGATTCTGTGGCTGGACAATGTTGTGAGACTGCCTATGTATTTCAGTCTTATGGAAAACTGTTGTATTGTTGTATCTTAAACGGATGACTAAGGCTACTACCCAAAGGACTCTGCATTACATTTGTCTTTTGTTAGTTTTGTGAAAACTTATAGGTAGATGAACCATGCTGGGAGACTGACAACTTCAATTTTACATGTGAGGTTACCTGCAAAAGTGCATAGTTGCTGAGAACTTAATGGGTGTGGGGAATCATAGAACCTATAATGTGTCTCTCTCATGACAGACATCCCATGTTCCTTGAATTCCAAGGCCTCTTTGATCAGGTACCTGGCCATGGTGATCTTTACATGTTCTGCTCAGCATGCAGCTGTCAACAGTGGTCAGGTGAGTGGTATGGCACTGGTTACTGCCTTTACTGTTCCAGCACTTCAATCACTAGTCTAGGACTGCAATTCCCTGCATCATTGGCAATTTAACATGGTATGGCAGTAAATCAAATATCTATTAAGAGTTAAGGACTGTAGATAAAAACTATCTGCATCAGCTTGTCTTCAAACATCAAACACATTGTTAAGGTCGTGGGTTCAGCAATATGTGAAGGATCATGAAGAGATCTCCAGTCTGCGTTGTATTGTGGCTTTTCTGTGACAGCTGTTGTGTGCTTTGGGTTGTATTTATACTAGCAATATGTGCATTCTGCATAAGCCTGCTCATAGCATTTTCTCTTTAGGAAAATGCTAATTTGTTACTTTATTTAGCTTTACTTATGTAGTTGTGCGCTCAATGCTGACAAGTCTTTTTCCAAAGTGCAATGTAGTTTTTTCAACAATCTTAGACCTACATATTTTCTATTTAAAACATGCCACAGCTGCATGATAGAGACCTTGAATTGTTCAAGTTCCTTGATGATCATTTTTCAATTTCAACCACTGATTATTATCTTTTGCGGTCACACATCCTAAATATGAGCAGATCAGTCTTTGTTACCCTGTACCTTTTCATAGGTAACTTATAATGATCACTTGTTGTTAAGGATGCTTTAACTATTATGACACTGCATTCACTGTGATAGTCTCAAAGTGGACCAAAGTGGTGGTAGTAGTAGTGTGTGCATGTGTGTGTGTGTGTGTGTGTGTCTGTCAATACCTAGGCACACTCCTTTCTTCTAGCATCAAATTTAACTTCAACCTCAAAACTATCAGGGCTTTGACATTACATACCTATACTATCATGATCTCATCAGGTGGTGGGTATAGGAAAAGAAAGCCATCCCTTAGGTAGCTCTTACAACTCTAATTTTGCAGCTGCCACACAGAGCTGTGAAATGGATGACAAAGTGGCCCTAGAAAAACAAAGCTAAAAAAGCCCATTGTGAATGATGTGGCAGGCATTGTTTCAGACTGTCTGAAGGAAAGGGATCTTTCCATTTGAATCAACATAATTTGATCGTTTGTCCCTCTCCTCTGCAGTTTGACATCTATTCTTGGATGCCCAATGGTCCCACCTCCATGAAGAGCCCCCCACCCTCCATTAAAGGTGCCACTACAATGCAAGCTATTCTGTACGTATTGCCTGATGTGAATACTACTGCTACTGGCATGGCATCTGTTTGGGCACTCAGCAATGAGCCCTTGGATAGGGTGAGTACCAGGGACCAACTAGAGGCCATATACATGCCTTGTGCTTCTGAGATGAACAGTATAACCTACAGTATAATTCATGTCACAGAACCTTCTTGCTTGCAGTACATTTAATGAAATTGTTTTCAAATGTTCTAAGGATTATTCAATATTGTGTTGATAATCTCAGCAAGGTCCCCATCTTTACAGAGGCCTCTCGGACATTACCCTGATGTACGTTTTACAGAGGAGACCCCACAGCAGTTCATTAAGGAATTCCAGGATAAACTGGCTGAGATCTCCAAATTCATCCAGGAGAGAAACAAAACCATGCATCTGCCATACCCATACCTAGACCCGAGTGTGATAGAAAACAGCATCTCCATCTGACAGCATTGCCAGTGTTGGATCTGATAATTATAAATCTACTGGCTAACTCTGTCCTTGTTTGTATTCTCTTTACCTGTGGGTTTAGTGCAGATGCTGTCAATACAGAATGTTAGAACTGTAAGAAGTTGTAGCTGTGAGGACATGGGAAGAGATTACTTTGAGTAATAAAACATTTCTCTGAATGTTGTATCTGGAATTATTTCTTGGCAAACTAAAAGATTTTCCATCTTCAGTGTCTGCTTTGATAAGGCAACTTCAGAAAATATTTGAGATGAAAATGATCCGTTTCTTCCATAACCTAAAAGCTTGATTTCAAAAACGTATCACTGTACTCAGATTTGTATAGGGTTGAGCATTCCACTGCATTAGTAAAATACTGCAGAGAAACAGGGTAGTTACAACTCATGGGACCTAAGTTCGCAGTAGCTGTTTTCATGATTAGTGCTCATACACATTGCAACAACATACACTATATTGCCAAAAGTATTGGGACACCCCTCCAAATCATTGGATTCAGGTGTTCCATTAAATTTCCCTGCTACTAAATATTCCACGGTCAACTGTTAGTGGTATTATAACAAAGTGGAAACAACTGGGAACAACAGCAACTCAGCCACAAAGTGATAGGCCACGTAAAATGACACAGCGGGGTCAGCGCATGCTGAAGCGCACAGTGTGCAGAAGTCGCCAACTGTCTGCAGAGTCAATAGCTACAGACCTCCAAACCTAGTGTGGCCTTCTGATTTGCACAACAACAGTGCATAGGGAGCTTCATGGAATGGGTCTCCATGGGCGAGCAGCTGCATCCAAGTCTTACATCACCAAGTGCAATGCAAAGCGACAGATTCAGTGGTGTAAAGCACGCCGCCACTGGACTCTAGAGAAGTGGAGACGTGTTCTCTGGAGTGACGAATCACGCTTTCCTGTCTAGCAAACCAATGTATGTGTCTGGGTTTGGCAGTTGCCTGGAGAACAGTACTTGCCTGACTGCATTGTGCCAAGTGTAAAGTTTCTTGGAGGGGGGATTATGGTGTGGGGTTGTTTTTCAGGGGTTGGGCTTGGTCCCTTAGTTCCAGTAAGGGGAACTCTTAAGGCATCAGCAAACCAAGACATTTTGGACAATTTAATGCTCCCAACTTTGTGGGAACAGTTTTGGGATGGCCCCTTCCTGTTCCAACATGACTGCACACCAGTGCACAAAGCAAGGTCCATAAAGACTTGGATGACCGAGTTTGGGGTGGAGGAACTTGACTGGCCTGCACAGAGTCCTGACCTTAACCTGATAGAACACCTTTTCGGATGAATTAGAGCGTAGACTGCGAGCCCGGCCTTCTCCTCCAACATCAGTACCTGAGCTCACAAATGCGCTTCTGGAAGAGTGGTCAAACATTTCCATAGACAAAACCTTCTGGACGCCTTCCCAGAAGAGTTGCTGTTCCAGCGGCAAAGGGTGGGCCAACTCAATATTGAACCCTACGGACAAAGACTGGGATGCCATTAAAGTTCATGTGCATGTAAAGGCAGGCGTCCCAATACTTTTGGCAATATAGTGTATATTTCTCACATGTATGGAAAGAACTCTGCCAGACACCAGTTACAATGCAAATATGTGCCCAGCTGAGACACAATTTTTGTGAGAAATGCTATTCATTTTATTCCCATGCCTCAAACAGTAATACAAATCTGCATGAAAAAAAAAGTTGCTGGCCCTCGGATGTCTGCCTTTTCTGATAAGGATGCTTGTTCTCGTTCTAGAAGTATTGATGTCCATATATGCAATCTTGTTCTTGGTAAGTGACTCAAAAGTAGCCTCTAAGTAAAAGCAAGAGTCGTTATTGAAAGAGTCCTCATAACAGCAAGGTAACTACTCTTTCAGGGGAAACACTCCACAAACTGCAGATCGAGTTGCAGTTCAGTGAGTAAAAAAAGTATTTGATCCCCAAGCAAAACATGACTAAGCACTTGGTGGAGAAACCCTTGTTGGCAAGCACAGAGGTAAGACATTTCTCGTAGTTGGTTACCAGGTTTGCACACATCTCAGGAGGGATTTTGGTCCACTCTTCTTTACAGATCTTCTCTAAATCCTTAAGGTTTCTTGGCTGTCTCTTGAAGTTTCAGCTCCCTCCATAAATTTTCTATAGGATTAAGGTCTGGAGACTGGCTAGGCCACTCCATGACCTTAATGTGCTTCTTAGTGTAAAGTTTCTTGGAGGGGGGATTATGGTGTGGGGTTGTTTTTCAGGGGTTGGGCTTGGTCCCTTAGTTCCAGTAAGGGGAACTCTTAAGGCATCAGCAAACCAAGACATTTTGGACAATTTAATGCTCCCAACTTTGTGGGAACAGTTTTGGGATGGCCCCTTCCTGTTCCAACATGACTGCACACCAGTGCACAAAGCAAGGTCCATAAAGACTTGGATGACCGAGTTTGGGGTGGAGGAACTTGACTGGCCTGCACAGAGTCCTGACCTTAACCTGATAGAACACCTTTTCGGATGAATTAGAGCGTAGACTGCGAGCCCGGCCTTCTCCTCCAACATCAGTACCTGAGCTCACAAATGCGCTTCTGGAAGAGTGGTCAAACATTTCCATAGACAAAACCTTCTGGACGCCTTCCCAGAAGAGTTGCTGTTCCAGCGGCAAAGGGTGGGCCAACTCAATATTGAACCCTACGGACAAAGACTGGGATGCCATTAAAGTTCATGTGCATGTAAAGGCAGGCGTCCCAATACTTTTGGCAATATAGTGTATATTTCTCACATGTATGGAAAGAACTCTGCCAGACACCAGTTACAATGCAAATATGTGCCCAGCTGAGACACAATTTTTGTGAGAAATGCTATTCATTTTATTCCCATGCCTCAAACAGTAATACAAATCTGCATGAAAAAAAAAGTTGCTGGCCCTCGGATGTCTGCCTTTTCTGATAAGGATGCTTGTTCTCGTTCTAGAAGTATTGATGTCCATATATGCAATCTTGTTCTTGGTAAGTGACTCAAAAGTAGCCTCTAAGTAAAAGCAAGAGTCGTTATTGAAAGAGTCCTCATAACAGCAAGGTAACTACTCTTTCAGGGGAAACACTCCACAAACTGCAGATCGAGTTGCAGTTCAGTGAGTAAAAAAAGTATTTGATCCCCAAGCAAAACATGACTAAGCACTTGGTGGAGAAACCCTTGTTGGCAAGCACAGAGGTAAGACATTTCTCGTAGTTGGTTACCAGGTTTGCACACATCTCAGGAGGGATTTTGGTCCACTCTTCTTTACAGATCTTCTCTAAATCCTTAAGGTTTCTTGGCTGTCTCTTGAAGTTTCAGCTCCCTCCATAAATTTTCTATAGGATTAAGGTCTGGAGACTGGCTAGGCCACTCCATGACCTTAATGTGCTTCTTCTTAAACCACTGCTTTGTTGCCTTGGCGGTATGTTTTGGGTCATTGTCATGCTGAAAGACCCATCCACAACCCATCTTCAGTGTTCTGGCTGAGGTAAGGAGGTTCTCGTCCAAGATTTTACCATACATGGCCTCGTCCCATTGGCCCCTCAATGCAGGAAAGTCAGCCTGTACCTTTAGTAGAGAAACAGCCCCAAAGCATAATGTTTCCACCTCCATGCTTAACTGTAGGGATGGTGTTCTTAGGGTCATAGTCAGCATTTTTGTTCCCCCAAACACGTCGTCAAGTTGATGCCAAAGAGCTTAATTTTGGTCTCATCTGACCACAGCACTTTCTCCAAATCCTTCTCTGAATCATTTAGATGTTCATTGGCAAACTTCAGATGGGCCTGTACATGTGCCTTCTTGAGGAGGGGGACCTTACGGGTGCTACAGGATCTCAATCAATGGTGGTGTATTGTGTTACGAATAGTTTGTTTGGTGACTATGCTCCCAACTGCCTTAAGATCAATCACAAGCTCCTCCTGTGTAGTTTTGGGCCGATCCCTCACTTTTCTCATGATCATCCTTACCCCATGAGGCCAAATCTTGCATGGCGTTCCAGACCGAGGGCGATTGATGGCTATTTTGTATGCCTTCCATTTCCCAATAATCGCGCCAACAGTTGTTTCCTCCTCACCAAGCTTCTTGCTGATAGTCTTGAAGCCCATTCCAGCCTTGCGTAGGTCTACAATCTTGTCCCCAACGTCTTTTTGACAGCTCTTTAGTCTTGCACATGGTGGTGAGGTTTGAATGGAAGAAAGATTTTGTGGACAGGTGTCTTTTATATACATAACGAGTTGTCAGGAGCACCTCCTTAAAAAGGTAGGACTAATCTGTGTACCAGATAGCCAGTCTGTGGGAGGAGCCAGAATTATTGTTGGTTGGTAGGGGATCAAATACTTATGTTACTCACTGAACTGCAACTCAGTTTAGAACATTTGTATCATGTGTTTTTTCTGGATTTTTGGTTGATATTCTGTCTCTATCATTTAAAATACACCTATAATAAAAATTATAGACCTTTCCTTTCTTTGTAAGTGGGCAAACTTACAAAATCTGCAGGGGATCAAATAATTATTTTCCTCACTGTATAGCAAAGGATGAATGGGGTGCAGGGTCGCCAGGAGGAAGCCCATTACTCCTTAATGGCACAGGGACACACCAGAAGCCCAGCACATAACAATGGCAACTGAAGCCCCCAGTGTGTCCCCACAATCCAACAAGTGAAACAAATGGCAAACGCACTCACCAATTTATAACTAGCTTTAAAGCAATGTGCAAATTTAAGGGCTTTACATGCTACAAAAGCAAAAATATTCCAGCACACTCAGCAGCCAGCCTGCAATAAAAAAACCCTGTTCAACTATTAGGCCTCATCAGGGCCGTCTTTAATGCGGGGCAAAGAGGGCGCTTGCCCCGTGCCCATTCATGGCTGTGGGGCCCAAAGCAGCTGCCCCTTGAGCCCGCTGCCCGCAGAAACTTGCCGATCGGATCGCATAGTATAATACGTTATGGCAGCCGCATACGGCACTGCCATAACGTATTGTTGTCCTATGCGATCTGCACGATCGCATCCTAAAGGTGTAGCTCCTCCCCCGCCCGCGTAGAGCAGGGATCGGCAAGGTGTCCGTACCGCCGCGGTCGTACCGTAGAATCAGCACAGGAAACGACTCGTACGGAACAGTTGGTACGTCCCAAACCCCCCATCCAATGTGATGTTTTGGTACCTTCCTGCCCACATGCAGGAAGGGTTTTCTTTCCTCAGGGGCAGCCGCGGAGCTCTCACAGCTGGAGGCTGAGCGTCAGAGCCTGTGTGTAGTCAAGTCACTGCACTGGTAAGGTAAGCCAGCAATGATCTTGAGCTGGGGGGAAGGGAACAGGGAACAGCAGCAGCTGCTGAGTGAGATGAGTCTGGGGCTGGCTGGGGGATAGCAGCAATTGAGGCTTGGTGTCTGACCTGGGGCTGGGGGGGACAGCACAGCAGCTTAGCTTATATGGCCGACGCGGGGGGGAGGCTTTCTGCAGAGATCACCACAGTAAAAGCAAGCAGCTGGCCTTGTGTCCAAGACTGAATAGGGGCCCGACCCTGGGGTGAGGGTAGGGCAAGCCTTTGCAGAGGACAGCAGCTGTTCTCTGCAAAGGCTTCCCTCACCCCAGCGTCGGACCCCTATTCAGCCTTTGGCACCACCTGCTTGCTGCTACTGTGCTGATTCTGCACCAGCACAGTAGCAGCAAGCAGCTGGTGCCCAAGGCTGAATAATAGGGGCTCGACGCTGAGGTGGGGAGCCTTTGCAGAGGACAGCACTTCAGCGTCGGGCCCCTATTATTCCTAGGGGCCCGACGCCCCTATGAATAATAGGGGCGCCTTGTTTGCCCTGTCGGAACAGCACATCACCTCGCTCGCAGTCAGGTAACGTTGTGAGCTCTCAGCCCTGCCGCTGTCAAACTGAGACTCTCAGTTTGACAGTGACAGGGCTGAGCGCTCATACGTTTCCTCGATCGTCTGTACGGTCCATCCACTCGGTCTTCTGGAGCTCTGCCCACCAGCCAATGAGAAGAGACCTCACCCCTCCCATCCACCACACGAGGATCTCTGGCTGGGAGTTTGGAGTTTATCTTCAGCAGCAGATGGAGACTATGTCGGCACCGGCTGGTCCTGCACGCTCCTGCCAGCTCCCGCCCCCGAGACACGGCCAGCACAGTACTGGTGAGTGGCGGCCTGGAGAGCCCTGAGGAGAGCGCTGTGGAGAGCGCTGGTTTAACCAGGGCCCTGTGGGGTCTCACTAGGGCTCTGTGGGGTCTAACAAGGCTGGTTAGACCCCACAGTGCCCTGGTGAGACCCCCCACAGGCCTGCTACCCTGGTGAGGCCCCCACAGAGCCCTGGTTTAGCCAGGCCTCTGCGGGGTCTCACCAGGGCTCTGTGGGGTCTCACCAGCCCTGGTTAAACCCCACAGAGCCCTGTTGGGACCCTACAAAGTCCTGATGAGACCCTATAGAGCTCTGAAGGGCTCTTTGGGATTTCACCAGGGCTCTTTGGGCTCTCACCAGGGCCTTGTGGGGTCTAACCAAGCTGGTTAGACCCTACAGAGCCCTGGCGAGACCCTACAGAGCCCTGGCTTAACCAGGGCTCTGTTGGGTTTTACCAGGCTTTGTGTGGTCTAACCAGTCCCCTCAGAGCCCTGGTGAGACCCCCCAGAGCCCTGGTTAAACCAGGGCTTTGTATGTTCTCACCAGGGCTCTGTGGGGTTTACCAGGACTGGTGAGACAACTCTAGAGCCGCCTCTGATCACAGGAGTACCAAGCAGCTGGTGCCCAAGGTTGAAGAAGGGCCTGACGCTGGGGTTGTGGAAGCTATGTGGTGAGACCCCACATAGCCCTGGTAGGGGAAATGGCACTTTCGGCATTATGCCAAAAGTGGCATTTACGGCCGATATGTTTCGGCGCCCGATCGGTGCATCCCTAATATAAACGGCTGAGCTTGCAATCGGTTTGACATTTTTTTGAGAAGTCTATGATCTATGTGTGCTGTTTTTTTTCTTTTCTGGGTGTTGGGGAGGTGAGAGAAATTCCTGGGGGGGGGGGGGGCAAGAAATCCAGGATCCGATCAGTATTAAAGACGGGCCTGGGCCTCATTTAAACTGCCGCGCATATTGTACCACATGCAGCATATGCAAATAAATGGCTCCATTCACATAGCTGCGTATGGAGCAGTATATTTGCGTGGCGTAAAAACAGAATAGAACCGAGATGCGTCCTTATTTCTGCGTATTTTACGCGCATGCACGTTCGCAAGTACAGTTCATTAAAATTTCTATTATGAATGATGCATTCTGGGATTGCATATAGTGCACGCATATATACGCACATGTACGCGTATATACAATTTTGCTCTTGCGTTGTGTCTGAACGAGGCCTTAGAGCTAAAAACAGAGGATGATACCCGTATGATTTTCTAATATACAAATGTTACAAAACAAACGCAATTTAAAACAAATGTTTTTAAAACGCATTTAAGGGATATCAAAGACATTTTGCTTAACAATACTGCCTATTGGAGAGAGATCATGTTGAATTTATCTGTGGTTATTTGATCATGATTTCTTGAAATGATGTGATTGGGTTTTTGATGGGCATGCCATTAACTGTGCAAACATAGTTTGTTTTGATTAAATATTATAGGAGACTACCGTATTTTTCCGTCTATAAGACGCCCCCATGTATAGGACGCCCCCCACTTTTCTTACTCAAAATTCAGAAATCAATATTTTCCATAACTGATTACATCTAGTTTACATTTTGCAGAGTAAGACAGACGCTTAATGGTACCGGTATTTTTTGGGTTTTCTGACATTTTTATGGGCTCCCTGTTGCATCTGGGCACTGGCTACACGCTCTCAGCAGCATCAGCTGACGTTGGCTACATAAGGCTCATGATTGGAGGAAACCTGTTAGCTTGTCTCTGCAATCGGAAGTTTCACTCGTGAGGCTAGTTTGCAGAGGTATCGGCAGTTTCGCAAACCGCGGTTCTCCTCTCGGCCCC
>NW_017307322.1:494312-497198 GCF_000935625.1 Nanorana parkeri
CCTGTGATTTATGCTGTAGGCAGCAGCTCCACCTACTGGTGCGATACAGTATTGCACTTTTATCAGTATTGTTCATACCGTGTCCATTGAGCTGTGCTTTTCAGCACCCCACCGCACATGTATGATGTAAACAGGGAACATAGAGAACAATTGTTTTCTATGTGCCTTGTTAACATCATATATGTGCGGTGGTGTGCAGACAAATACAGCTGAACAGATATGGTGTGCACAAGGGCTAAGACACATTGATGCTCTATCACCAGGTATAAACAGACGGTTTCAATGCAGATAAAGGAGCTGACAAAGTAAATTCATGTATATGTAGCCTTTCCATGCAGTAAAGAAAAAAAAAATTACACGATATTTCCTGCTGTACCCTACATATAGGAGGCCTGTAGAATGTTAGCAAAGAGAATTAGGTCACTATAATTGCTTTCACTTCACACTACAGATAGAGATTTCTTATGTAATTCTAATGCATCATTTCACAAAAGGATGTACATTAACATGTGTTATAATAAATGCACATCAAGGTGCGCTTATGTCCATATTATTGAGGGTAAGAGCGTGCTAAAAAGAATTAAAAATAGATGTTACAAGCCTGCATTAGAGCCTATTTAGATTGTTGCATTATGTGGTAAAACAACACACAGCCTGCAGCTGTCAGTGTCTTCTAATGCTGAATGGGATTTGTAGTTGCACCACACCACAGCTGGAGTTTACCTGCCCCTGACCTGCATGAAAGCAAGATATTAATTTACTTGAATCTAGCTGAAAATTAAACCTCTATTTTACATAGATTTTTCCTCTGAAGAATAAGTGCTCTTTTAGAGCACTAATCCTGTTTTAAATTGCAGTCCAAAACCACACAGCCTCTGGCTACCGTATAGTACAAGCTCTATTCACTTCACCGGAAAGTCCATCTGCAGACTGACAGCTGGGTGTCCCATTGACGTAAATGGAGGCCACGGCATGCATGTGCCAATAGAGAGAGTAGGATTCCTTAAGATTTCAGCCAGAAGGTGTACTGGACAGACAGGACGCGAGGATAGGTTCCTGCTATTGTTCTTAACAGGTATATGCTTTGGTTTGGTAAGATCTGAGGGTGAAGGGAAAAAAAAAAGACAAATGTACTAAAGTAGGGATATTCAGATACCAGTGCCGATACTTTGCATGTTCACGAGAACTACTAGGGTTGCAGCTGTGACCTGGCTCTGGTGCTCCACCACTGTCCTGAAATCATTCGTCTGTATTGTTTTTGGAAAACTGTCACATGACAATAAACAAAAACGTATCAGTACTCATATCTGTGAGGACTTGGAAATAATGGTATCAGTGCATCACTTATATGTATTTATAAAAACAAAATCATACCATAAAAACAGAGATGTACAAATCCCAGGATCTCCGTGTGCTCCTTACAAATGACAGCTGCCGCTAAACTTTTGAATTCTTCTCTAGTCTAGTCTTGGTGCTGGAAAAGTATCTGTACTTGTACCGAGTATGGTGCTTGGTATCTGAACATCCCTATCCTAAGAACATGAATTGTGTAGTATGGGATAACTTACAATATACAGTTCTGAAGTTTATTTACAGTCAGTGCAATATATAGTTGTTATGTTTATTTCATTATAAGATCTGTTTTTGCAAAATCCCTTTCTATAAAAAGCTAACAAAAGAAAAAGAAGAAGTTCATAGAAACCTAGCCAGGTCATTTTGTTGATCTGTTTTTAAACAGTAACAGACTTCGATCCCAACTTGTGTTACCAAAACGATGAACAAGCTCACTACTGCAGTGCCTGGCCAAAATGTTAATGATTTGTTCTGTCATGTCACCACGGATGGCCAGTGTGTGGAAGTGATCAAAGTCTTGTCTCCCCAGCTTCCGCAGACGTCGGGCTGCTGACCTGTAACACTTCCATGGCTGAGGCTCTACAAGCAAATAGTCACACAGCGTCGTTAGCTTCTTGAGGAATTGCACCAGCCCCTGGTCACCGTGATTTAGATGGATCCACATGGTTATTGACATACAAAATCCAATGTCAAACCTGGCTTGGCCAAACTTGTTCAAGAAGTTCTGTAAGATGTCCAGTGAAGAGGGGTCCATGATATCTAGAGAAGAGAACGTGAGGGAATCGGGGAAGGGGTTTCCAGTCTTAGCTCTGCTGATCAAATCAGGGTCAATGTCACAGCACAAGAAGTGGACATCTTGAAGAGCCTCTGAGCTCCCCTTTGGTTGTAACAGATGGTTAAATAAACCAACACTGAGCTCCTGGAAGGCAGAAAGAAACATAAAATTAACATTACAACATAGTTCAGTGCTGACAGTGTGTATTTAAAGAACTCCACAAAGACGCTAAGGGCTTGTTCACACCAAGCGCGGAGCAGATCCAGAGCAGAGCAGGTGCAGACCGGATCAAAACTGCGTCCAATGTATTCCAAAAGGTATTTTTTGCTCCAGTTCACATCGCAGCGTGCAGTTGCAGAGCAGATCCAGAGCAGGTGAAAAAACTGCATCAAAACGCATGCTAATGCCTGGAACACACTAAAAGCCCATTTTAAACTTAAAAAAAAAAAGCCCGGAACGCATCAAAAACACGACTAAAAGACTAGCGTGCGTGTGCAGAAACCTGACCGAATCTGCTCTGCATTTGGTGTGAACAAGGCCTCAAGTGCACCAGATTAAAACAAAAAACAAACACAACATAACAAGCTCAACTCCATCCCAACATTGCCCTAACATAAACAAATGTTTTACAGCAAGCTATGGCCTAGGTGAGGCTGCATGAGACAAAATCATGAAAATGGGACGGCTTTGCAAAAAATAAAACTTAATTTTTTTTTGTACGTTATAAAAAAGGAAATGTTGGAGATTTTTTTTTTTTT
>NW_017307322.1:497717-579854 GCF_000935625.1 Nanorana parkeri
CCTTCCTCCCCCCCCCCCCCCCCCCCCCCCCGTGTTTCTTTGGTCCCCTCTGATTTATGCTGTAGGCAGCAGCTCCACCTACTGGTGCGATACAGTATTGCACTTTTATCAGTATTGTTCATACCGTGTCCATTGAGCTGTGCTTTTCAGCACCCCACCGCACATGTATGATGTAAACAGGGAACATAGAGAACAATTGTTTTCTATGTGCCTTGTTAACATCATATATGTGCGGTGGTGTGCAGACAAATACAGCTGAACAGATATGGTGTGCACAAGGGCTAAGACACATTGATGCTCTATCACCAGGTATAAACAGACGGTTTCAATGCAGATAAAGGAGCTGACAAAGTAAATTCATGTATATGTAGCCTTTCCATGCAGTAAAGAAAAAAAAAATTACACGATATTTCCTGCTGTACCCTACATATAGGAGGCCTGTAGAATGTTAGCAAAGAGAATTAGGTCACTATAATTGCTTTCACTTCACACTACAGATAGAGATTTCTTATGTAATTCTAATGCATCATTTCACAAAAGGATGTACATTAACATGTGTTATAATAAATGCACATCAAGGTGCGCTTATGTCCATATTATTGAGGGTAAGAGCGTGCTAAAAAGAATTAAAAATAGATGTTACAAGCCTGCATTAGAGCCTATTTAGATTGTTGCATTATGTGGTAAAACAACACACAGCCTGCAGCTGTCAGTGTCTTCTAATGCTGAATGGGATTTGTAGTTGCACCACACCACAGCTGGAGTTTACCTGCCCCTGACCTGCATGAAAGCAAGATATTAATTTACTTGAATCTAGCTGAAAATTAAACCTCTATTTTACATAGATTTTTCCTCTGAAGAATAAGTGCTCTTTTAGAGCACTAATCCTGTTTTAAATTGCAGTCCAAAACCACACAGCCTCTGGCTACCGTATAGTACAAGCTCTATTCACTTCACCGGAAAGTCCATCTGCAGACTGACAGCTGGGTGTCCCATTGACGTAAATGGAGGCCACGGCATGCATGTGCCAATAGAGAGAGTAGGATTCCTTAAGATTTCAGCCAGAAGGTGTACTGGACAGACAGGACGCGAGGATAGGTTCCTGCTATTGTTCTTAACAGGTATATGCTTTGGTTTGGTAAGATCTGAGGGTGAAGGGAAAAAAAAAAGACAAATGTACTAAAGTAGGGATATTCAGATACCAGTGCCGATACTTTGCATGTTCACGAGAACTACTAGGGTTGCAGCTGTGACCTGGCTCTGGTGCTCCACCACTGTCCTGAAATCATTCGTCTGTATTGTTTTTGGAAAACTGTCACATGACAATAAACAAAAACGTATCAGTACTCATATCTGTGAGGACTTGGAAATAATGGTATCAGTGCATCACTTATATGTATTTATAAAAACAAAATCATACCATAAAAACAGAGATGTACAAATCCCAGGATCTCCGTGTGCTCCTTACAAATGACAGCTGCCGCTAAACTTTTGAATTCTTCTCTAGTCTAGTCTTGGTGCTGGAAAAGTATCTGTACTTGTACCGAGTATGGTGCTTGGTATCTGAACATCCCTATCCTAAGAACATGAATTGTGTAGTATGGGATAACTTACAATATACAGTTCTGAAGTTTATTTACAGTCAGTGCAATATATAGTTGTTATGTTTATTTCATTATAAGATCTGTTTTTGCAAAATCCCTTTCTATAAAAAGCTAACAAAAGAAAAAGAAGAAGTTCATAGAAACCTAGCCAGGTCATTTTGTTGATCTGTTTTTAAACAGTAACAGACTTCGATCCCAACTTGTGTTACCAAAACGATGAACAAGCTCACTACTGCAGTGCCTGGCCAAAATGTTAATGATTTGTTCTGTCATGTCACCACGGATGGCCAGTGTGTGGAAGTGATCAAAGTCTTGTCTCCCCAGCTTCCGCAGACGTCGGGCTGCTGACCTGTAACACTTCCATGGCTGAGGCTCTACAAGCAAATAGTCACACAGCGTCGTTAGCTTCTTGAGGAATTGCACCAGCCCCTGGTCACCGTGATTTAGATGGATCCACATGGTTATTGACATACAAAATCCAATGTCAAACCTGGCTTGGCCAAACTTGTTCAAGAAGTTCTGTAAGATGTCCAGTGAAGAGGGGTCCATGATATCTAGAGAAGAGAACGTGAGGGAATCGGGGAAGGGGTTTCCAGTCTTAGCTCTGCTGATCAAATCAGGGTCAATGTCACAGCACAAGAAGTGGACATCTTGAAGAGCCTCTGAGCTCCCCTTTGGTTGTAACAGATGGTTAAATAAACCAACACTGAGCTCCTGGAAGGCAGAAAGAAACATAAAATTAACATTACAACATAGTTCAGTGCTGACAGTGTGTATTTAAAGAACTCCACAAAGACGCTAAGGGCTTGTTCACACCAAGCGCGGAGCAGATCCAGAGCAGAGCAGGTGCAGACCGGATCAAAACTGCGTCCAATGTATTCCAAAAGGTATTTTTTGCTCCAGTTCACATCGCAGCGTGCAGTTGCAGAGCAGATCCAGAGCAGGTGAAAAAACTGCATCAAAACGCATGCTAATGCCTGGAACACACTAAAAGCCCATTTTAAACTTAAAAAAAAAAAGCCCGGAACGCATCAAAAACACGACTAAAAGACTAGCGTGCGTGTGCAGAAACCTGACCGAATCTGCTCTGCATTTGGTGTGAACAAGGCCTCAAGTGCACCAGATTAAAACAAAAAACAAACACAACATAACAAGCTCAACTCCATCCCAACATTGCCCTAACATAAACAAATGTTTTACAGCAAGCTATGGCCTAGGTGAGGCTGCATGAGACAAAATCATGAAAATGGGACGGCTTTGCAAAAAATAAAACTTAATTTTTTTTTGTACGTTATAAAAAAGGAAATGTTGGAGATTTTTTTTTTTTTCCTGACAGCCACGTGCTGGACTTATAATTCTGAGTTAGTGGCAGAACAACCAGTGGCGCAGCAGTCATGCACGCGCACAGCCCTGAGGTATACATAATACATTCAAACTACTGTTACATAGATGGCAAAAGTGACAGACAGGGGCGGGGAGAATGCGGAGGAAGAGGCAGAGCGTGAGGGGGGCCAAGTCGCTGCACCATGGGCCTCTGGGTTGTACTTGCCCCCTGGGCTAAAAGTTGCCAGTCAGCCCCTGGTTCACTGGCTTGTCAGCCGACTCAGGCAGTGAACCGAAGATTCGATTCATGAATCGGTTCTTTTGAATGAACTGTTCCAAATGAACCGATTCATTTGATAGATCCGAACTTCCCATCTCTACTATGAACATAGAGCGGGCGGCGTTCGGATCAACCAATCTAGATGAGACAAACTCGTCCCTTCCGGTGACGACAGATCAGCTGGTGATTGCCTGATTCATGGAAAAGCGCTGTACTGCGCATGCGTCCTACATACGTTATAGGCTGATCTGATATAAGCTTTTGCAGGTAAGGATGTCTGATCACTTATTATTTGCTATTAAACACAGTAAAACAGTGATTAAAAGGGCCGGACTAAACCAGCTTAAGGGAGTGAGGGGTTAAGAGTTCATGCACATGGCTGTAAAAAAATGCCGAGTTTTATATCATAGCATTTTTCTAACACAGGTGCTATTGATTGCTATGGCCCATACGGGTAAAGCTCAACAAACTTCAGATCTATAAAGTCAAAATATAAAAATCTAAATACATCCCAAATCTCCATTGGGGCCGCCTAGCAATCTTTGCTGCTACCGTGTTTCCCCGAAAGTAAGACCTACCCCAAAAGTAAGACCTAGCACTATCTTCAGGGATTTCTGTAATATAAGACCTACCCCGAAAATAAGACCTACCCCAAAAGTAAGACCTAGCACTATCTTCAGGGATTTCTGTAATATAAGACCTACCCCGAAAATAAGACCTACCCCAAAAGTAAGACCTAGCACTATCTTCAGGGATTTCTGTAATATAAGACCTACCCCGAAAATAAGACCTACCCCAAAAGTAAGACCTAGCACTATCTTCAGGGATTTCTGTAATATAAGACCTACCCCGAAAATAAGACCTACCCCAAAAGTAAGACCTAGCACTATCTTCAGGGATTTCTGTAATATAAGACCTACCCCGAAAATAAGACCTAGTGTCTTATTTAGTACAAAAAAATAAATAAGACAGTGTCTTATTTTCGGGGAAACAAGGTAGTATGAAGGTGGCTCAAGATCTCCTCGTGATGCTATCACACCGCCAAGAAGACTACATTACAAATCGTATATATGGGGAAGGCTTTGGTGATAAGATTGAGGTGGGTGGCAGTTCCACTTTAAAACAATAAACATTATGAGGGGAATTTATCAAAACTGGAGCAGACAAAATCTGGAGCAGTTGCCCAGGGCAACCAATCAGCTTCTCTCTTCAGTTTGCTCAGTTAAGATTTGAAAATGAGAGATAGAAGCTGATTGGTTGCAGTGCAAATCTGCTCCAGATTTTGTCTGCTCCAGTTTTGATAAATTCCCCCCACTTTATATGTATTTGTTCTGTGGAGCAGACAGAACCCGGAGGCGCTGTGCATAGCAACCAATCTTAATTTTTCAAAGCTTAACTGTACAACCTGAAGTTAGAAGCTGATTGGTTGCCATGGACAACTGCTCCAGATTCTACCTGCTCCAGATTTGATAAATCCCCTCCCCCCTCCCCAACACCACTGTGCATTTCCCCCTTTGCCTGAAGTTCCACATTAAGTTGTGTAAACAGAGCTGGAGAACATGATCTCCTCAACCATTATATGTTATAACATTTCCTCAGGTTTGTCATAAGTGTTTGTTCTGTGACCACTACATATGTGTGAATGATAGAATATGACCATGCCTTGTCTTTGATTCATTTAGCAGGGAACACCGCAGGACAGAATTGTCTGAGGATCATAGGTGAGACCTCCTTTTAAAACAAATGCCTTGAAAAAGAAGAAGATAGAAGGAAACCCTTGCTGACGGAGTCATGGAGGCTCCCATTTCTGACATCTCTTTTTGAAAACTGTAGTCACAGGCTGACCCTCTCGCTTCAATACTTTGAGCAACTGACCTGGAGCAAGAATAGAAATAGAGACTTCTGACTTTACTCTTTCCTAACATTCACTCTAGTTCTTGGTCTCCGATTTAGAAGGTATTGAAGTCCAGGGTCAGCATAAAAGCAAGAAAACTGGGATTTTCATACAGTAAAATTAGTAGGAGCTAAGTGATAAATAGTAGGCACCATAAGGAGGCTGGTCATTCTAGATTCCAGAGACAGAGACATAATCCTGCCCCTGTACAAAGCATTAGTAAGACCTCATCTGGAATATGCAGTTCAGTTTTGGGCACCAGTTCACAAAAAGTATGTTGTGGGACTGGAGAGAGTTCAGCGAAGGGCGACTAAACTCATAAGAGGCATGGAGGAGCTCAGCTATGAGGAAAGATTAGCTGACCTGAATTTGTTCTCTCTGGAGAAGAGGCGATTAAGGGGGGACATGATCACCATGTATAAATACATAAATGGTCCATATAGTGAGCTTGGTGCCAAATTATTCACTTTAAGGTCACTGCAAAGGACAAGGGGGCACTCTGTGCCTGGAGGAAAAGAGGTTTAACTTTTGCATACGGAAAGCATTCTTCACAGTTAGAGCTGTGAAAATGTGGAATAGACTCCCCAAGGAGCTAGTTCTAGCTAGTTCAGTTAATTGTTTTTAAAAACATCTGGATGTATTCTTAAATGCACAGAATAATTCTGGATATTGAGTTATTATAGGTATATTAAGCACCAGAGATTGTTGATCCAGGGAATATCCGATTGCCTTATGGGATCAGGAAGGGATGTTTTTCCCCTGTTGGAGCAAATTGAACCATGCTTTATAGGGTTTTTTGCCTTCCTCTGGATCAACAGGGGGTAGCTGTGGGTATAGCGTTAGTAGACACATCTCCCCCTCCATACCACAGTGCAGGACTTTTTGTTAGTGACCTTTCTTGAGGCCTCTGCAGTGTCATGTGGATGGTGTGCCTAAGGCCCCATTCACACTGAGCGATTTATCGCGCGGTAATCTGCGCGATATCGCGGATATTTACCGCGCGATATCGCTCTCCAATGCATCTCAATGGGGCTCTGACCGTCGCTGTCGCGGGTCGTGCGTCGCTACAGCAGGACTTTTTGGAGCGGATTTTGCCACGATTCTAGTTTGCTCAATGCAACCATTTGCGCGATATCGCGCAAAATGCAAATCGTGCGACAAACGCGCGATTTGCGAATCGCTCAGTGTGAATGGGGCCTAAGTCTATGCTAGGGGTAAGCAACCCTGGCACTCTAGCTGTGGTGAAATTACAAATCACATTATGCCTGTGGAAGTCATGGTTGTAGCTTTTAGAGGCTTGCAGTGTCTAATGGGGCTTTTAGTGCCACAACAGTTGTAGTGCCGAGGTTGCTTACCCCTTGCATAGGCTTAGACCCATGGTCTATGAGGTTACCAGCATTCTGAAAGATTTTTTTTTTCTACCTTGTTATGCACCATCGAGAGTTGGAAGAATAAATGTGAGGTCAGGCAACTTTAAGAGTTATAGGATAACTATTATTTTGTAATTGTAGCAGCCCTTCCTCTGGTAGCACACTAGAGAACCTGACCGCTGCACTCTGTGTGAGAGCGGAGGTCCAGATCTCAGTGGATCCACACGCCTCCTGCACAGTTTGCTCAGTGTTGTTGATTGGAGCACTGTACAGGAGCGCATTGGACTAACATAGGGCTGAGGAACTATTACAGAAAACAAAAAAAACGTACAGTTTGTTTTTTATACAGCCCCACGTCATAGGATATTTCAAAATAGGACTACAATTGGGCTTTAGGGTACCCCCACCACAAGTATTATACTACCAGATCCACACTGTGCAGCCCACAGCGAACAGCACAGACACTGCTGCAAACTATATATCCTATTCAGTCCCACAGAGAGGCCATTATTGGGATGTATAATAGGCACCTTCTCCAAGGAAATAAATGGGATTTCTTACACATATGTACAGAGAAACTGTGGGGCTGGCTAGAAGATTTGGCAGCAGCTATGGTGATGCATGCTGTGAGCTGCACAGTGTTATTCTCACGTGAGTTGATCACGTGAGAATAAGACATTAAGCAGGTGTTGGGGGGAAAGTAACCTTAAAGGGTGAGTCCACTTTCTCACAGAATCTGAGAACATGAAGTTCCCCACGCCACCTCTCCCTGCCCCCACTGTTCGCACTTTGCCCCCTGCAGTACATACACTACACTGCACCCTGCAGTGCTGCATACCACCCGATTAGGCCTGCAAATGGCAAGTGCTGATTAGTCAGCATGGTCACATGACAATGCTGACCAATGAGAAGTGCTTCTGAGGTGGGGACCAGGTCGCCAGCTGTGGGGGTGAGGAGCTAGCATTTGCAGTGCACAGTGGGGGCAGGGAGAGGCGGCAGAGTGGTGTAGGTAAGCTAATTTGCTCACATTTTGTGAGAGAGTGGACTTACCCAGTAAAGGATATTTATACAAAGGTATAGTTATAATTTAAAGCAGTCTTTTCTCAACTATAAAGAAAACCCTTGAAAAAAACCTTCAGGTCTCAGGGAACCAATTACTATATCTACAGCTCACGGTACATGAGCATGGAGGTCAGTGGGAAGAATGTTACCCTTACATTGGTGTCAGTGGGAAGAATGCCCCTTACATTGGTGTCAGTGGGAAGAATGCCCCTTACATTGGTGTCAGTGGGAAATATGGCCATTACAATGGTGGTCAGTGGGAAGAATGGTCATTACAATGGTGGTCAGTGGGAAGAATGGTCATTACAATGGTGGTCAGTGGGAAGAATGCTCCTTACATTGGTGTCAATGGGAAGAATGTTCCTTACGTTGATTTCAGAGGTAAGAATGGACCTTATATTGGTGTCAGTGGAAAGAATACTCCATATATTAGTGTTCAGTGGGAAGAATGCTCCTTAGTTCGGTGGTCAGTGGGAATAATGCCCCTACATTAGTGGTTAGAGGTAGGAATACTCCTTACTAGGGATTCACCAATATCGTTTTTTCTGTATCGAGTACGAGTACTAATATTTTTTTTCGGTACTCATCGATACCGGAAGTCCCATTAAGGAAGCCAAGCGGCGTGTAATGACTCACCTCCCGGCTTCCTGATTAGCCGGGAAGCTGGGTGGCGTGTAATGACTCGCCGCCCGGCTTCCTGATTGGCCAGCTTCACGACCAATCAGGAAGCTGGGGGGGCGAGTCATTACCCGCCCCCTGGCTTGCTGATTGGCTGGGAAGCTGGCTCCATGCTCCTTGGTGACAAGGGAGCATGGAGCTGCCTTCCTGGCCAATCAGGAAGCCAGGCAGTGTGTAATGACTCACCACCCGGCTTCCTTATACCGGAAGTTCCGGTATCGGGATAGGCATTGGGATCATTTGGGCGAGTACGTGTGCTCACCCAAATACTCAGTATCGGCACAGATACTAGTATCGGTGCATCCCTACACCTTACATTGGCGGGCAGTGGGAAGAATGCCTCCTACATTGGTGGTCAGTGGGAAGAATACTCCATACATTGGTGGTCAGTGGAAAGGATGTTCCTTAGTTCAGTGGTGAGTGGGAATAATGCTCCATTCATTGGTGGTCAGTGGGAAGAATGCTCCATTCATTGGTGGTCAGTGGGAAGAATGCTACATACATTGGTGGTCAGTGGGAAGAATGCTCCTTGCATTGGTGGTCATTGGGATGATAAATGCATTACAGATAGCTTAAATAAACCATTGGTTTCAGTGATTACCTATTTTAGAGCTAGAAATTGCTCATTGGATCCCCTAGCAACCTCTGGAGACACTCTATGGATCCATAGAACCCTGGTTAAGAAAGGCTGCTCTAAAGTGATTGTGTCACTTCAGGTAAAAATAAATCCGCTAGCACACATACCTGCAGTAGGTTTAATTGTTTCTTGCATGCTCAAATGCACTTACTTGGCAAACGGACAACGTTTCTAAGTAATGTAATATACAGTAAATCAAAGTACTTATTCATTTAAAAATAAACATGCAATTCCTGGCACATGTCAGATCCTGACTGGTTAACTTTAAGAACAGAATACATATTAGATCCACTTTATGTTTACAAAGGAACAAAAGGAACATAATGCCAGTTCAGAAGAAAATAATCTTTACTGTATCAATCTGCATATTTGCTCTATTCTTATTGTACTAAAGCTCAGATAGTATACAAAAGTAGTTATCATGCACAACACTCAGAATTCATGTCAGATGTTTGTTGTCGTGCTGGTGGAATAATCAATGCTGATGAAGATGATGGAGGAATTCATGACTATTTAACAAAATTATTCAGCAAATCCAGCTGTAAAGCAACATTAAGTGCAATATATGTCAACTAAGCAGCTTCAAACTGGTACAAGTCATGTAAAATCAGTTAAATTGCCGTTGGAAATTTCCACTTGCATTGAACATTAAGGCCTCATTTACACGAGAATCGGCCGCCACGTACAGCTCTGTGCTGCGTGCAGGGACATATCGGGCAGCTCCCGGGAAAGACAGGTGCTGCGTGTGATTAGTACGCAGCCTCTGTTTTTCTCTATGGGACTACACGGCCGTACGCAGCCCTACGCTCACCCGCCCTGCACGTCCGTGCGAGTGTCCGTGATCATACGCTGACAGAATGTATGTGAGGGAGGCAAAACGCCTCCTAGGAGACACAAACACCTATACCAAACTTGACATATCACCCTTTGATAGAGTAAAACACAACCTTAATTTCAAGCTAGGATTATCAAAAGAGGTGGGATTGTCTCCTTAAAAGTGCACAAGTTCATGAAGGTTGAATGGTTTAATGTGCCAACTTTCTACATTATTCCTAAGATCCACAAGGATAGGATGAATCCCCCAGGTAGACCAATAGTCTCCGGTGTAGGCAGACCTTTGGAAAATATGGGAAAGTACATTGATACTCTGCTTAAAAAATTAGTCATACAGCTCCCTTCCTATGTTTCACAGGGGATGTCCTTAAAAAGATTTAGGACATAAACATAGATAAGGGGTCCTTATTGGCAAGTATTGATGTAGAATCTCTATACACCTCAATCCCGCATAACTGTGGCTTAGAAGCAGTTGAATTCTTTTTAGAAACAGGGTTTCCAGAGGCAGGCCCACAAAATTAATTCCTTCTAGAACTATTAGAGTTTGCCCTCCAGAATAATATATTTCAGTTTGCAGGTGTATCCTATAAACAAATTAGGGTGACCGCCTATGCCTGCCTCCACCTGGGATATTGGGAGGCAGAGGTAGTCTTTGTACATCATCAGTACCTGAGCTGGAATGGACAATCCCCAGCTGGACAATCACTACAATGTTCAGCTGTGGCTCAGGTACATTGATGACATTTTGGGGATCCAGGGAGGACTTCTCACTATTTGTGGGTGACCTCAATAGGAACACCAGAAATATTAAATTAACATTTGAAATAGAGGAAGCCGAGATCTCCTTCCTAGACCTCCGAATTAGGTCCTGTGAGGGAAGGTTACAAACCAGGACATTTCGTAAACCCACTGCAGCCAACACACTACTCCATGCGACTAGCCACCACCCAGATTCTCTGGTGAGGGGTATCCCCACAGGACAGTTCCAAAGGATAAAGCGGAACTGTTCAGAGACAAGCAACTATAGGGAAAAGTCTGCATCCCTCTACAGGAGATTTAGGAGGAGGGACTATTCACATGCAGTGGTTAGACGCAGCCAACAAATAATAGGCAAGACAACAAGGGAATCCATTCTTGTAAATGAGGGTGGTAAGAAAGAACAGAGACATGATGATCTTGTCTGTCTGGCTACACAATATGGATCCAAATGGCATGAATTCCGAGGCATCCTAAAAAAACATTGGCACGTCCTACAACTCTGTCCGAATTTATCAAAAATTGTGGGAGAATACCCCCTAATGGTTGCACGACGAGCGAGAAATTTAAAGGACCATTTGGTCCATTCTGAGTATACCCCTAGCCCTTTGAATACCTGGTTATCAGATCTCAGTAAGGTAAAGGGAATGTTCCCCTGCGGAAAATGTCAAATCTCTCCGCATGTGGAAAAGACAAAAATCTTTAGGGACTGAGAGGGTAAAAAGGTCTTTTATATCAATCATTTCATCAATTGTGCAACGATGAGGGTGGTTTATCTATTGGAATGCCCTTGTAATACATTTTACGTGGGGAAAACAAAACGCCAGCTAAGAATTAGAATTGGCGAACATATGCAGGATATTAAATGTAATGACAAGGACAGTCCTACAGCACAGCATTTTACACAATTCCACAATAGTCAAATAAAAGGTCTTAAAGTAAAGGTAATTTTTGTTCTAGATCTGCCCCAGAGAAGGGGAGACTTTGACAAGATACTGGAACAAAAATAAAACATGTGGATATATAGATTGAATACATTAGCCCCACGGGGTTGGAACATTGAATTTAATTTGCAAATGTTTTTTGTAGTCTGCTTTCAATGTCTTCTGGAACTAAACATTAGTAATGGGCTGCATGTTCGAATCGAACATAGGTTCGACTCGAACATAGCCTGTCCTAGCGTTCGCTGAACGCTGAACATTGCGGGATGTTTGTGGTCTGTTTGACCGCGGAACATCCCACAATGCACTGCGCTCTCCGAAACTGTAATTGGCTACAGTCTTGCACCTGACCTCAGGTCAGGGGCAAGACTGTGCCAATCAGGGCTCAGTACACATTTAGAGCCATGATTGGGCAAAGTCACGATGACTCTGCCCAATCATGTCTCACAGCTAAGTTCCTGCAGCACACTATATAATGCTGCTGATACCACGGCCCTATGTAGTGTGTTGTAGGAGATAAAGAGAGAGAGAGAGTTCTAGTAGAGTTAGTGACAGCAGATTTATTGAGATTGATAGAGAGTTATAGCAGAGTTATAGATAGTTATAGAAGAGTTATAGAGAGTTATAGCAGAGTTAGATATATATATATTAGAGTTCTATATATCTATGTAGAGATATATAGATCTCTATATATAGATATAGAGATCTATATATCTGTATAGATCTATATATAGAGTTCTATATATATGTGAAGGCACTAGCTGGCACCAGAGGCCCAATTTTAAAGCACCTGTTGTTAGTTTCATCCAAAGCCTGCAAAAGAGGCACCATAATTTATCCAAAAAATCACTAAATTACCAATACACAGTTACCGGCAATTTAAATGTCATTTTTTTCTTTATAAATGTCATTTTTGCTTCAGCAGGTTCTATACATCATACAGATGTGCCACTTTACGGTCCGTGAAAGGGGACCCCCCCCCCAGGCACCATATTTAAAGGAATTTTTCATTTTTAATGTTTCATTTTAAGTGATTTAAATCACTGCTCCTTTAAAAATTGTATTTTTTTAAAGTGTTTTTTTCATTGATACATGTCCCCCATGGCAGTACCCGGATCCCCATACACTTTTTATGGCCAATAAATTGCATATAAGGCTTCAAAATGTGGACATTTAATTTTCTGAGTTCTACCCCCATAGACTTACATTGAGTTCTAAGTTCGAATTAGAACTTTTTCCATGTTCGAAAGTTCGAATTAGAACCGAACACGGGGGTGTTCGGCTCATCCCTACTAGACATCCCACCAGTAAATGCTATAGTTTTGTGATATCAAGAAAAAATACCCAGTAAAACATTTTTCGAATGTGAGGTTGTGTTATATTACTGAATTTATATATACTGATATACCAAGAGCGGGTTAATGATGTGAGTTGAGGCTAATTACAGATTTTCTTATAAGTACCTTCTGCCTCCACCCTCCTCTAAGTTCTGATGAAGCCCTGGAGGAGGCGGGGCGAAATGCGTTAACGTGTTTGTGTAACTAATCCGACATCATGACCCATTTGAACACAGACTGCCGTGTCTAAAATCAAGCTTGACAATCAATCCACAATGGACTGCTAACCATCTCCCTCCGGCTTTGAAGAGTATGTATGTGATTCCTTCTATATACCTGGAAAGAGTTTGTGCATGGGACAGGAGATCAGCCTTGTGTACACTTTCAAAACTGAGCCGTCCTGCATTGAAGAGGAGAGGCTATACTCTGACAAATACACCGCTGACAGGTGTTCAAAGTGAGATGCCAAGTTTGGAACAAGGCGTTCGTCACGTACGGACGTGCAGGAGGGTCAGCACAGGGCGGCGTACGGCCCCGTAGTCCCGTAGAGAAATACAGGGGCTGCATACTAATCACATGCAGCACCTGTCCTTCCCGTGAGCTGCATAATACGGCCGTGCATGCAGCACAGAGTTGTACGTGCCTGCCGATTCTCGTGTGAATGAGGCCTTAGCAGGACACACCTGCTTGGTTTTGTCTGCTGTATCTAATACTTTTTAAAGCCTTGTATGATTAAGGTTCAGTTCACATTAAGCCATGAAAGTGTTATTCAGATATCAAGTGAGAATGGTCTGTTGGTAATCAGGTGTATGTCATGCCATAAGTGGCATTTAGTGTTTCAGTTCACATATAGGTGCCAACTGGTTGTAAATCAATATGCAAGACAGAATGAATGAGTTCTTGGATTACAGGGATGTTGTACACAGGTACTGCATGTGTGCAAAATCAGCAATTTAATGCACATCTTCAGTCTTGGGTTGTGCCAAACAGCTGGAGGAAAAATGAGAAGATGTAAATTATATCCAGATAGATGTTGAGGGCTCCAAAGATATACTCTTCTGGGCTAAGTGTGAACCTCCGGCGACCCATCAGTATCTGGGTGTCAAATGCCAAGAACTGTGGAAAGAAAAGAAAACTATGAAAACATCCTGAATAAAAAAGCAAACCTCAAGTGTATAGCACTCCAGTGCCTACTGTGATGGCATGATTGAGGCAAATGTGAAGATATCTCAGGTCAGTGATAATGAAGATCAGAAAAAGTAATTGGCATTCCAATAGTGATGCAAGTGTTGGAAATACAACAGCTTATGATGATGTAATATTGTCTTTTGAGCACTAGATGGTGCTGTAGTGCACGTCTAGTGTATGCTAGTTTTCTATATGTATCCTGTGTAATGCTGTATTCCTATATACATGTATGCAATGTTCCTCTAAACAAGTAAAACCTAATTCAGCTTTTCTCAAGATCTTAGTGCTTTATCTAAACACATAACCAACAGCAAGAACATCTTTTATTGACACATGTTCACATAATCACAAAGCAAACGTTTTGGGGCCACATAGGGTCCCTCCATCAGGTGAACAATGTTTCCCTGGGAACATATGATAAATTGAAAATATGACAGTATCTTGTAACTTAGCAGTCTCCTTATGAACATGACAGTATCTGGTATCATAGTCTTATATCTGGTAACAGTAGTTTTCCTGGGAACATGGCTGTTTCTTGGGAAATATGGCAGCCTTTAGTCATATATCAGTCTCTCTGAAAACATGACCTTTAGTCTGAGACATGAGAAAATCTCTGGCTTGTAGTAGAAGCATTGGTTATCCATGGTATCCTTTGTGTATAAAACATATGCATTGTTGAACCTGTATATGTATGTAATGTATCCATGTGTGTGTGTTTGTACAGTAAATGTCTGTGTGCTGGCTCATATGTGTATACAGTATGTACTGTATCCATGCCTTCAATTACTGTGTGTGTAGATATGAGTTTGAAAATATTTGTGTGAAATGTTTGGTTCCCCTATCATCCCATATGTAAGCATATACTGCGTACAAGACAGAAAAAAAACACACTTGCACTTACCAGAGTAAATACAATGGCTCCTAGTGCTGCATAGACTGCATGAAGCCATGGCACCTGGAGAGACAGTAAAGAATGGTTTGTTATATATTGTTTTTCTACAGTTTTTATTGCTAATCACTGATTATGGTTGCTTGATTACAGATTTTTAAAAGAGAACTATGGGGTAACCTTTTTATCCCATAGTTCTCTTTAGGGTCACAGGAGCACATACACTAACGTCCTCCCGTGACCCAAAGCTCAGTAAATAGCGAGCTATATACGATTGATTGTGGAAAGGCAGCTTAGTTCCTGGCCTTAGTGGTAAGATGAAAATGTATGTAAGTCCTAACAATGAACGTCTCTTATTTGTTTCCTTTTAGTCTGTTACATTTTCCATTAAAAGTGTTCTGTTAAATCTGTTTGTTAAGGACACAAGAATAAACATTGATCCAGCCAGAAATCAAGAGAGCTTATAACTTCCTGTTCACTTGGCCACTGTTGCACTGAAATTCAAAGTGTTATATATATAAATCCTGTACAATAATAATAATAATAATCAGCCCTGCCCAGTTCACTCTGTGAACTGGAGAACATATTCCCCACTACGTTATGGAGATGAGGAGCGGAGGAGGTATTCCATAGTCCAAATAGGAAGCAAGCAGCCAAGGACAGAATACAGACAGACAGAATACACTGAGTAGGAGTTTTCACCCTAGGACAGAAGTGTTTCACTGGCTGAATCACCAGAAAAGAAAACAAATGCAGCCACTTAGGCTTGGTTCACACCTGCACTACACCGCACGACACCCAGGACGCGCGTCCCGGGATCGCGCAGTCCTGTACAATGCAGGCAGCAATTGCCGCAGGGTCCCATTGATCTCAATGGGATGACATCCGCGTGGCAATCGCAGAAAAAAGGTACAAGTATCTTTTTTTTGCAATACACGACGAGCGGCTGTTTTAGCCACAATCGTGTTCAAAAGCATGGGCGGAATCGCGACTGGGGTACCATTAGAAAATAATGGCACACACCGCAGGTCACACCTTGGTGACTCCTTGAAGTTGTTGCCTACGTGTGAACCTAGTCTAAATCTAGGGACTGGTAAGACAAGCAAGTTAAATAACTCTAAAAGGCATATGCAGGGCTGTACTGTATTGTTTAAAAATGATCTTGCCTTTTTAATCACCTCTGACACTACAGAGTCCCCCCCACTCCCTAGCGTTTGCCAAGGTCCTGGCAAGAGTTTAACTTAAAAGGTATGAGTTGGTGACAGGGTCTGTTATGGAGCAGCAGATGTCCCCCAGTTTTTTACTACATAGGTCTGTAGAGTGAATAATATTAGGAAATTAATATTTCAGCACATACAAAATACAACTTATATTATATATATAGGAAACCTCGGCGCTCCAGCTTTGGTGTAATCACAAATTCCATTATGCCTCGACTCTGGGAATCATGCCTGTAGCTGTCAGAGCCTTGCAATGCCTCATGAGACTTGTAGTTCCAGAACAGCCAGAAGGCTGAGGTTGCCTACCCCTGATTTGTAACAATTTTATTGTATAGACATGTGAACACAAAAGATCTGTGGTTAAAGGGAAAGAATAATTCAAGTTGTTTAGGAAGGTGAATGAGATCAGTCTGTTCCTGGGTATATATACAGTATATGACAGCTTGGTCCTAAAATGTAAAACAACATGCGTACTTACATATTGAAACGGGATTAGGATCACAAGGAATAGGCCACTGAAGAAAAGAACCATAACGAGCACAAACAGAACACCATGACAGGAAGTGAAATCCACCTATAATAGAAGACAAAATACATTGTAAAGATCGCTTTACAACCACTGGTGTGGGAGGAGGGGTAAAGCAGTTGGGACTGGACTCGGCCCCTGGTGCAGTAGAGCCTAGGCTGGTTACCATCCCTTAGTACTCTACAAAACTAGTTACTGTTACTGCAGAGTCACACAGTCTTCTTAGCAGTGGTACATTCTCCAAGTATGTGCCTCCATGCCTTTCCATGTGTGTGGTCCTTTGCCATTACAGATCATGTGCCAAGCACAAGGCAATGCTGGAGGTGCCTAAATGCAGTGTGGTTGTTCAAAGTCAAACACTGGGAAAAAAAGATCATTTATGCACTGCACGGAGTATGTAAATTATCATTAAAAAGCTGTGTGTAATGTGTGGAGGGCAGCTGCAAAGAATAGAAATCTTGCCTTGCAACGTGCCAGCTCCTACACATGGCTCTCGGGGAGTAAGGTATGCAAGTAGTGAAGTACTCTAGCTCTTTGGTTCTCAACTGCCAAAAATGGGTTGTGACCCCATTTTTAGTGGGTCGCCGCATGCCTTCCACTTTTCTATGTGAGAGGCTCCTCAGCCTCCCCCAAGCGCAACACTGTCAGTTCTCGTGCCGAGCAGCCATTCAAAATATGCTGCCCGGCGCCGAGTGTCAGCTTGAGATGGGATGGGGCTATGGCCGCAAGGGAGCTCCATCCACGTGCATTGCTTACATCGCCCTCACATGTCATGTAGAGGTGCCATGGTGACATCACATTCTGGCTCCCAGCACCTCCACAGGGCATGCAAGGGAGATGTACAAGCAATACACATATGGATGGACCTCCGTCACAGCACAGCAACCCACATTGGACTCCCGGCTGAGGATTCACTCCAGTTATCGTAAGGTAGGGAGACTGGGTATATCTTAAAACATTTTTAATTAAATTTAAAAAAAGTTGGAGTGTGTATGTGAGAATGTCTGTGAGTGTGTGAGATTGTGTCTGTGGTTGTATAAGCATGTCAGTGTTTTTGAGGGCCCGTTAACACTAGGTACAGTGCATTAATTGCATAGTACCATGCCATTAACGCAATGTACCACACAATTGCACCTACCGTACATTCTGGTGTGGGCGGTGTGTTGAGTTGCCATTCATTTGAATAGCACCCCAAACGTACCTCCCACCCACAGTTCATACGCCCGTACCGTACCCTATCCATTGCAGTGCGACTTGGGTCGCGACTTAATAACCAAGGACAAATGTGGGTCCTGAGGTTACACAGGTTGAGAACCACTGCTCTAGCGCATCCCTGCCCCTCCATACTACTTGCCCATTCACAAAATGCCTTGTATTTATCTCAAAGAATGCAATGTGTACTGTGATTGGAGAAAAGGAGGGGTGGGAATGTGACATCTTCTCTCCTTTAACCACAAAACACCCTGTATTCGTTGAGATAAATACAAGGTGTTTAGTGAATGGGAAGTAGTAAGGAGGGGCGGGGAAACAACTGTATTAATTCACTACTTGAGTTACATCCCTCACTCCCCGCAGTGCCTGTAAGCTCGGCATTATGTGTAGGAGTCGGCAAGCTGTAAGGTAAGATTTTTATACTTTGCAGCCGTCCTTCATACGTAACACACAGCTTTTTAGGGATCATTTATACACCCAGTGCAGTGTAAATTATTATTTTTTTCACAGGCTTCGGCTTTAAGCTTTTAGGAGGATCCAAAAATAGACTGCTAGTACAGTGAGTGTTTGACATCCAGTCACATTGGGTGTTGGATGAATGAATTCCTCCGAATGGTGATGAGTACTCTACACACACAAGCAGGGTAGTGTAAGAGCCTCATCAATAACAGTTACGTGTACAGGGCGTTTCATGGTCTGGGGTACAAAAAGCTGATGTATTAGTTGGGTAGAACCATTAACTGTGCATGCATAGTCATAATTTTATATCTTTTCTACGTAAATGTCATATGTCTTAATACTTCTACTCTTTGTCTGTTGTTCAATATCATAAGGAGCCATGTCTTTCATTGTAACACAGGATTGATGGCAGCACATAGACACTCTTTTTAAGATTATCTATGGTGATCATGTGTGTAGTGTATTATTCATCATAGATGGTGCAGAAAGCTATGTGAAAAAGGAAGTTACCTCCATATGACTTTGTGCATGACTTAATAGCTAATCATGTTTTACGCTGCAGTATGTAGTAACTAAATGAATTTGTTTCGGTGCAGGTTAAATAACTTAGGATAAAAGAAGCCTTTTTTCTCCATATTCAGGAGACCAGTTTGTTGACCCCTCTCTATGCTGTGGAAATGAGGCTTCTGCTGATTGACATTTTTGTCTGTCTCAGTGAAATCCTCAGGGTCCATTCACGCTCTGCTGTTCTTGTGCGTTGCATTAACGCATATTGTGTTACGAGTTAAAATTTGTTGCATTAGGGAATCCATTTATTTTCAATTGGCTGCAACAAATAATGATGGACAGAAAATGCACATGCAGGAGAGCCGTGAGTTGTTGCAACGCATACGCGTCAGAGCTTCAATACCTTAGTGCATTACGGTGCTATTAAAAATGAATGGAACTTCAATGTGCTAATGCAAGTACCGTGTGTTGCAGTAACGCACAACAAACTGCAGAGTAAAGTGTGCTTCAGCCCTTTAGCCTTCACTTCATCAAGTGAAAGGAACTTTACACAATGTTTGGACTATAGTGTAAGGGGTTTGTATTGCCAGCTGTATGTTTGTTCTTCCTTTGCATTACATAGTTGTCTTTTTTTTTTGTTAGGACTCATTCACACTGCTGTGGTGCATTAAGGCAACCATTTTGGTGCACTTTATGGCGCAGGTCAACATGTGTTGTGTTAAGGTAGCCCATTCATTTTGAATAGGCTGTGTAATGCAAAAAAAGGTGCATGTATCATTCCTGCTGCATATTGAAACACACATTAGTGCATTGTGGCACAGTGCACTGTGGTTTAACACATTTCTATCTACCAGGTGTGTTGGTGTGCCATTCAGAAATGCTGCAGTGTGAATGGGCCCTAAAAGATTCAGATTCATGCAGTCAAGTTCATGGCCAAGTCATTTCTGGAAGAAATGGGGCAATGATCACATACATTCAGGTCATGGGTGTGCAATATTACCCAACTGCCTGGGTACCTTGTCACTACATAGTTATGCCTTAGGCTCCAACTCTCCTTGATTCTTATAGTGTAAACTTAATAGAAAAATTAACTCACTGGTATATCTATAGCCACATCTCATTTTAGTCTGGAGTAATATGGAGACAGAACAAAAAAGGTAGCAAACTCTCCAAAGTTTGGCAAAACCCCCTCTCGGCCAGTTGTCACCATAACAGTCTGGCCCATTGGATGGTTTCCTCTCCTGTTATGACGACAACTGTAGAATTTTGGTTTTCCCATTACTTTCTATCCTGTCCAGTTGACATTAAAGAGAGGGAAATTTCCCAACACAGACACAAAAAGCAATAAAAACCGGACTGGGGATGCAACACTCCAATACGCCATACTGGGCTTTTTACATTTACAAACCGCAGTGCTTGATAAATAATTATTCATGCTGCATATTTATTTAAAAATGAAAAGGCACTTCTAAAAAATTTCTCCATTTTCTGCCAGTATTTTAAACCCTAGCTACAGATACATAGGGTCATATTTATGAAGCAATTAATCTGACATTCAACACATATTTACTTCAGCTGAATCTACCAGGTGCATGTGTTTTAAATGACAGTGAATGATTCACCACCAATTAAATGTTTGGTGAAAGTCACATTAACTGATTTATATGTGCATATTGTCATTTAAACAGCAAGAAGATACATAGTTACATAGTATTTGAGGTTGAATAAAGACATTAGTCCATCAAGTCCAACCTATTAGTGAGAGTATGCGTATTTCCAAATCCCAGTCTAAAGGTGCCCATACACTATACAACCCTTACAAGACTTTTGTCTTGCGAGGGTTGTAAAGTAATTTAAAAAACGTACGATCTGCCCATCTTGGACAGGCAGATCGTACTGCAATGCTTAACGGGATGCTGAACGGGCAGTGTGCGCGTGCGCACACCGGCCCGTTTGGCAGTTGTCTGACTGCAATGCTGAATGCTGACTGCAATGCTGAATGGGCAGTGTGCGCGTGCCCACACCGGCCCGTTTGGCAGTTGTCTCTCGATCATGTTAAAAACCAGTCGAAAATCGTACGATTCTCGGCTGGTTTTCCAACATGCTCTACATACAAAAGTCGTGTGACCGTACAGTAGGAATAGTAATCGCAAAGTGTATAGAAGGTGTGCGACCGTTTCTACTGTACGATTGCACGTCTTCCGTCGAACAAGCAGGCTGGAAAACCCACCGAGAATCGTACGATTCTCGGCCGGTTAGTGGCGTGCATGTTAAAAAGCTGCAGAACGGGCCGGTGTGCGCACGCGCACACTGCCCGTTTAGCATTGCAGTCATCGGAAGCCCGCCCCTCAGCGGGGAGGGTTTGTGATGATCGCAAGTACGCTCTGCCTGTCCATGATGGGCAGATCATACGTTTTTTTAAAATTACTTTACAACCCTCGCAAGACAAAAGTCTTGCGAGGGTTGTAAAGTGTATGGCCAGCTTAAGCAACATCTGAAGTCTGCAGCATGTGTCCCAATATCCACATGTACCAGATATTTCCTCCATACACATCTAATTAGTGCAGTCATCCAGTCCTGCATACCACTCTGATGTTTGGGGACATAAATTTCAGTTTAATGCACAGTTTCCACACCGTAACTCCACCAGTAGCCTTTTTATTTATGATGATTATTTGGTTTTCCCGACCTCTTACCTTGGTTTGGAAGCTGAATAAAGTGACGGAAATGCAGACAAGTGCGGTAATTCCAAGACACAGGATCACAGAGGTGGTATTATAATAACTGGGAAGATAAAAGTCACACAGTGAGAAACCTAATTTGCCGTTTTTAAGCACGATAATCTTGCAACTATAAAATGGCAGCTAAATCCCATTGGGTAAGGTCTGGACTGGATTATTTAGAGGCAGCGGGAATATGGTGATAAGAATTATGTATTGGAGGCATAGTCTTTAAAATGAACCTCATTGAGTCAGTGCACACTAAAAGAATTGAACAATAGACACTGACATCTCTGAAC
This sequence comes from Nanorana parkeri, assembly GCF_000935625.1. Classification (NCBI taxonomy): domain Eukaryota; kingdom Metazoa; phylum Chordata; class Amphibia; order Anura; family Dicroglossidae; genus Nanorana; species Nanorana parkeri. Next base: position 519,454 of record NW_017307322.1, read on the forward strand.
CAGTGTAACCTATTGTTAAGACAGTTAAGATTAGCAAGAACAGATACTGCACATAAGCTTCTTCAAGTTTGGATATACTGTAGAGGTGCTATTTACTAGTTCCCCTATATGTATAGACATTACACATACATTTCTCTATAGGCAGTGGACCCCATTGCATCTGTCTGATGCGCCCCCTACTGTGCTGGGCATACAGCTCTTCAATCAGCATTCTTCAAATGGTAAGGAGTGTGTAGTTAAAAGGTATATTGGAGTCAACTTTATTTGGCCTAGGACTTCTGTGAGTGGTCTATAGGAAATGATGACTATAGGTTAGAGAAAAGGAGTGCCAATCGATGTGTAAGAGTTTCAAAACATAGTGTATGCCATTATGCGTAGTAATCAGTTATCACTGTGCGTCTTTATTGCCAGGTCCAGATCTCACATTTTTGATCCTCTTCAGGTAATCTGCCAATTAAATAATGGCTAACTTTTGTATATTAAAATTGTCTGTTTATATTAAAACAAATTTTGATGGTTATGATAGCTTATTAACCTTTTTATCATGTATATTTTGGAAGTTAGTTATGCATAATAGGGTACACTATGGGGTCTATTTATGAACAATTCACAGAGCCATTCACCCTGCAAATCGTTGTGAGCGTTTGTTCTGTGCAAATAGACGCAAAACCAAATGTTACTAGTATATTTTCTTTTCAGTTCCAATGTAATGTAATACAGCATTATGGCCACAAGATAGATCTGAGGAGCATAGAAAACATAGAACTAATATTTACAGAGATTTGCTGGGCGAATGGCTCTATGAATTGTTGTAAATAGACCCCTATGTTTTGAGAATTGGGATCTTTAGTAGGTTTAATATGGATGAATTCACCTTCTAATTCAACTTTTGAATGTATAATTATTTTCTTTCTGCGTTTTTTAAAAATAAATATTTGTATGCAATTCTTGTGAAATTAGGCATTGATTATATCACAGTTTTATATTTTTGTAGCCCTTAAGAAGGGGGACTTCTACAACACCCAAAAAAAATTGGCATTTCCATGGTGAAACAATATTACTACAGTAATACCTTGGTTTACGAGCATAGTTCGTTCTGGAAGCATGCTTGTAATCCAAAGCGCTTGTATAGCAAAGCGAATTTCCCCATTGGAAATAATGGAAATTCAGATGATTCGTTCCACAACCCAAAAATATTCATATAAAAATGATTACAATACTGTACTGTAATATAATACTGTACAAAATATAAAGAAAAATAAACCAATTACCGGTACCTTCATGGCTGGTGTGAGGGGGACAATTGAGAGGAGGATTATTGTGTAGGACGACTTTCACTATCACTAACGGAATCACTGCTATCTCTTGACTCAATGGAATCTTTTTCATTTCGTGAAACCTTAACAAGGAATCTATCCAATGTGACATTGCATTGTCGTTAAATAGACTCATCGCTTGCACTGCTACAGCCTTATTCGGGGGGTGCTTTTCTACAAACTTTTGCTCTTATTGCAAGACATTGCTTGTATATCAAGGCAACATTTTTCAGAAATGTTTGCTTGTCTTGCAAAACACTCTCAAACCAAGTTACTTGTAAACCAAGGTATTACTGTATTGGCTTTTGCACTGAGACTGGCTACTTTACAACACACACAGGGGCCATGGGGAACAAAAGTAGCCACCCTCCAGAAGAAAGGACAGTGTCAGCACCAATTCAGAGATGATTTGAGGATCTACAGTCGAGTGATACACAAATAAGATACATTTTTGTTAATAGTTCAGCTACTTGAATGCATTTTTTAAGATTTAACTCCTGTGTTTAGTGTCACTTTAAGTTATTAAAGAACAAAACCTATACCACTACAGGAATGTATAGTTTTGACCTCACGTGGGATATTCTTTGGATTATTATACAAAAGTCTGTAGGAAGCAGTTGATATCAGCATGCAGGCATAGTATATACAGTATGCATAGCTCCCAATGTCCTCCATTGGGTAGGGCTGTCCATACTTAGTATACCTCTTTCCTCTTTAGCTTTCCTTCTTTTGTGTTTGATGTATAGACTTCTATAAAAAAATATGTACTGCTTAACTACCAAAAGTGTTATATTACACTGAACCTTTCAGCCAAACTCTAAAATCACATTTTCTATTTTAAAAAGCCAGTATAAAGGAAATGTAGTGGTGAAAATGAAGGACCAGTGGCTTGAACCAGTAATTTTTTGAATGTTAATCCTCAGTGGTCCGCATAACTGATAGAATGGCAGGTGTATGCCATTTTTAAGCATGAGTTGCATGTCCTTTGCATACATAGTTTGTGCTAAAAGGTGTCCCTCTATCTCATCTCACAATGCTGGGAGATATGTAGAAGGTTGTTAGACAGTGCCTCCTTACCTGGAGATCATTCCAGTAATGTATGACATGGAAAGTGTCTAAAGAAATACAAAATAATAAAAATGTACAAGTTACATATTATATATTTAACACTGGAGCATATTGTATTGTTTGAGACGGTGATGATTTTTTTTGTCTAAGGCAGCATCATACAAGCCCTGGCTGGATAAGCTTTTGCGCCTTTATAAAATGAAGCCTTGGATGGAAGGAAACATATTTTTATCACAAAACCTGCATGTGATGCTGGGCTTATCTATATTAAGAAATATAACATACTACCTTAATGTAAGCCTGTGATTTGCCCATGCATGGTAAAGGTAAAGGTTCACAGGTTCACTAGCACTCCCCAGCTTCAGGAATTTTTACCTTCCTTTCCTCTGCCTCTCAGTTCAGCCAATGGGATGGAAGGAAAGCCATGAGTCAACAGAGTCTTAGCTTACATAGGGCTATATACTGCTTGTGGGACAATGCTTATTGGCCCAGTGCTGTCACATGGAGTAAGTCACATGATCTTTCATACCTGGAAGTACTGGGTATTTGGTTCCCAACACTTGCTGATAATACAATTTTTCCACCTTTGCCCTGGCAATTTGACATCAATTCACAACTTCAGCCACATACCTTTAACAATTCACTTCTATCCCAAACCTTCATGGCACCAAGGAGACCAGAGTTACGTTAAGCAGAACACTGTTTTCATACTTTTTACACCACCGGTTATGCCTGGGACAATCAGCATTTGTTTTACACATGTCATGGTGTTTGGATTAGGGTGACTATGATTCTTGATGACCCATGTGAGTATAAATGTTGCGGTATGTAGTTGTCACGCCCGGGTCCCAGCGGATATGTAACAGGATCTCAGCGACGGAGTTATTAGGGTGGGTTGGACTCTGGACTGAGTAATATGACGGTAATTCAGGCTTGAACCTCTGGCTTCACTCACAACTAACGGCGAGTTAGAGGTTCGTGCATCATATATCGGTACGTAACTCAGCGGAGCAGTAGTGGCTATTACTTCATAGGCCACTGTTAAGTGAGAACATATGATTCATATAACTTTAGGAAGAGTAGTGGGCAAGTAGTGTCAAAACATCAAAGTACTCCAAAGTAATAAAGTAAATGGTATCCACAGTACTAGATCAATGTAAGAAGTTCACTAGCATTACGAATGCAACCATAGATGCAAAGTACTTGCGGTTTGCAGAGTGGAGTATTGGAGAGCGGTGGTTGCAGAGTGGAGTTGCTGGGTGGATATCAGCACAGTGGTGGCAGCTGTGGAAGATCCTCCTGGCAGGCTGTGGAGGTGGATAGCTGTCCTGAGGCAACAGGGTGGTTAGTAGGTCCCAATGGCTGGTTACAATCGATTGCTGGCAGGTCCCAATGGCTGGTTAGGTGGAGGGTTAGCAGGGCGTTCGATCCTCAATAGTGAAACGCCTTGCTAACCTCGCAGGAGCCTTTAAATAGCCCGCTAGCGCGGGAAACTGAATGACACGTCTCGCCGCTTCCGCGTTCCAGGGTGGAATGCATCGGCCGGCGTCATAGTGGAGAGGCGTGAACAGCGGTGATGCACTTCCGGGTGCGTTCCACCCTGGAACGCACACTCGTCGCCGGACGTGCCCGGAAGACCATACAGCAGTAGGGATGCACCGTTACCATTTTTTTTGGTATCAAGTACGAGTGCCGATATTTCTTTCGGTACTCGCCGATACCGAATACCGATACCAGAAGTCCCATTAAGGAATCCGGGCTGTGTGTAATGACTCAACAAATTAGGAAGTTGTTATTACACACTGCCAGGCTTCCTGATTGGTCGGGAAGCCGGCTCCATGCTTCCTTGTCACCAAGTGTCGAGGGATCATGGAGCCGGTTTCCTGGCCAATCAGGAATTCGAAGAGCGAGTCATTACCCATGCCCGGCTTCCTTATTGGCTGGGAAGCCAGCTCCATGCTCCCTGGTGAGGGAGCATGGTGCCAGCTTCCCAGCCAATCAGGAAGCTGGGCAGTGTGTAATGACTCGCTGCTCGGCTTCCTGATACCAGAAGTTCCTGTATCGAGAAAGGCATCCGGAGCATTTGGGCGAGCAGGAGTACTCGCCCAAATACTCGGTATCGGCACTGATACTAGCATCGGTATCGGTGCATCCCTAGTATGTAGCCACACTCATTTGTACTGAGGAAGACTCTTAGATGAGTGGTGAAACAATGTCAACATTGCTAAACAAGGCCAGTTAGATGTAACTTACTACTACATGATTGAAAACCTTTAAACTGGCCTTATATTGGGCTGAACAAGGAAGAACTCCGGATTCCCCCATACAAGTGTACATCATTGATGTGGGAATCACCCCTGCCAGGCTATTTTATGAGGACAAGAATAGCTAAACAGTGACTGCAGCTGATTGGCTGAGTCAATCCAGTAATGGTACTTCCCAGACCCCACCCTAGGCGACCTGAGTCCACACCTCCTACTTAGTGAGTTTAGCAATTGCTGATTGGCTGAGATTTTTCAGACCAACGCCTTTGACAAAAGCGAATTGAAAAATTAACTTTTGTTAACCAGTAGGGGGGTACTGACTGGGCTACACACTGGTTGGTCAGCAAGACTCGGTCACAATTACATGTGTAATAACTGGATATCTCTTTTACAACATATACACAGTATATCCATATTCAACCATTCCAAAGCACTCTATATAAAATATGGTTTTACTATTATTCTGCTTAGGGGAAACTGCTCTTAAATAGTCTTAGCACTTACAAAGATGCACAGCAGAATGAGGTTCCATGGGAAGTACCTCCTGCAAAAAAGAATGCACAACGAGATCAACTTTACAGCACACATTGTATCAGGATTGGACATTGTAAAATCAGAAGCCATTAGATGTCAGTAAATTACTTTTTGGTCTCTGTGGATTACTAATAAACTTTGTCGTTTGTCTGCACTGTTTGTGTGTATACTTTATTCAGTAACCCCATCAATGGTCATTGCCTGGCCCCCACGTGTGCAGAAATGTGATCAAAAACATTTAGGATGACAAAGTTATCAGCCGAGTTGTCTATGTAAAGTATGTCTATTCAAATTGAGGAAGACAAAGACAGAGCAGAGACCAGTTTGTGCGTAAATGTGTGACTTCCATCTTAAAGGGACCCCCCCCCCTCCATGCCTCTATGGTCTCTTTTACTCTTTTACTTAAAGTCTGCCTAAAATCTCAGTTCAAATAACTTTTCCTTCCTTGTGAAACTCACAATATTATCCTTCAACTCCACAAAATATCATTAGGCAGGTTCTCACCTTGGTCCGCTGCAGCAGGCCAGAACCAAGTATGTTGTGAGGAAAACAATGCTGTCAAATCAAAACCAACAGGCAGTTAGTAGTACATAGTCTATTTCATACATTTATGATCAAGGAAGCCATTTCATATATAATGAAGGTACTTATTTACACTTAGGGGTGTATCTATAAAACGTTCCCAGAGTGAACAGCTCTGCAAACATCTGAGTTTTAGATTGGCACCGCGTAATGGCCACTCCTCGTTATGCTCCTCGGCTCCTTCTAGTGGCATATGGGGAAAATCTAAAATTCAGCTGTTCACAGGGCAGCTCGCTCTGCGAGCATTTTACAAACACACCCCTAAAGTGTATCCAAGCCAAATCTTTTCTTTTTTTCCATTTTGGAGTAGGGAATAGTTAAAACTAGGGATGCACCGATGCCAAGTACCATACTCGGTACAAGTACAAGTACAGATACTTTTCAAGCTCCAAGACTAGACTAGAGAAAAAAAAAATCAAAAGTTAAGAGGCAGCTGTCATTTGAAAGGAGTTCACGGAGCTCCTGGGATTTTTACATCTCTGTTTTATGGTATGATTTTGTTTTTATAAATAAATACTGTATAAGGGGTTGCACTGATACTTGTCCAAGTACTTACAGATACAAGTACTGATACATTTGTGTTTATTGTCATGTGACAGTTTTTCTAAAACAATACAAACTAATGATTTCAGGACAGTGGTGGAGAGCCAAAGCCAGGTCCCAGCTGCAACCTCTGCAACCCTGGTAGTTCTCATGAAAATGCCAAGTATCGGCACTGGTATCTGAACTTGTATCTGGACATCCCTAGTTAAAACCCCTTCAACTTTTTTTTGCGATCTCTGTCCCATTGTGGAGATTTTCCTTTACTTCCTGTCCTTCTTGTAGTATTTCAAAATCACAGCATTTTACACCTTACATGTCTATGTTATTAATCATCATACATAGAGGGATGCATTGGTAGAATTCGATGTTTCAGTATAAAGGTCCGCTTTAAGGTTTGTTTTACCCTCCACCATGAAGGAGTTAAGAAATAGCCTTGGTTTGATGTCTTATTTTACACTGACAACTTTGATTATTCAGTCTTCATTTGTGACATATGGATTGGCAGCAGAGATTATTTTCATCTTGGTACTCTATAATAATAAAAATCGATCGGTTGCCGTGGGGTTTCATCACACCGCACACTTAATAATCTTGTGTTGGCTCATTTATAAAACTGTAAGCAAAAAAATGGGCCCATGCTTCTTCATGGAATGCTAAACATTTCTGAGTAGCAACTCCAAAAGGATCAATTGAGTCCGGCAAATAGAAGATGACGGCCAAAAGGATGAAGGTTCTGAAGAAACATTTACGGGTCTATTCACTAAGCTGCCGAGGGCAGCCGAGTGAACAACCGACCCCAAGTGAAGTGAGCCGATGATCATGGGCGGCCAGGAGCGAGAGACTCCCGGAGCGCCAGGGAGAGTTTGCTGTTTGGAGATCAGTGTCACTGGTTAGCAGGTAACCAGGGACACTGATCTCTCTGCAAGTGGCCGGAGTCAGCCGTAAGATCACGGGTGGCTCCGCCCAGCTGTCAGAAGCAGGCTGTCGGCCGGCCGCTCGGCCAGCTTCGGCTTTCATCGTGGCTCAGCCGAGCCGAGGCATATGCTTTCGGCTCGACTAAGCCACTCGGCCACGTTCGGGAGCTGTACGGGCTATTGTGAATAGCCCGTACAGCACCCCTTCGGTTCTACTGAACCAAAGGGGTCCTGGGGCCGAAGCTAGCCGAAGGATCGGCCGAAGCTACGGCTAGATCCTTCGGCAGCTTCGTGAATAGACCCCTTAGACTGGAGTGCTGCTTTCACACATGTAAAGATTTACAAATTGCAACTAAAGAATATTAGAGAGTTTAGGCTTCTGTGCTTTGCTGTTTTGCTTTTTTAAATCCTGTATACTTCAGCTTAGGCACACTTACGTTATCCCTTAAGCATGCTCCCATAATGATAGATGATAGACTATATGGTAAAAAGTGCATATAGTGCTATTACGTATGTGATTTGCACAGATGCACTGTTTTGCAGGGAGTACCCTCCTAGTTTTTTTTTCTACTTCTAAATTTGATATAAAACTTTGCAAAGGATTCCTGAAACATCAGATTGAGTCATACAATAATGATGATTTCTGCTATTAGTAATTGAGGTCTGTGTAAAAATTTAGCTTGAGCTACTAAACAGGCTCTGTTTAACAGGCTCTAAAATAAGATGAACAGCTGGATAAAAAAATCCTCACAATTTACATAAACAACATTTTACATTTATCTAAATAAAGAAAAATATTTAACATTTTAATTTTTTTCATTGTGGCCATAATAAAGAAAATATTTACAAAATTGCTATACATTCCCATCAAAATAAACAAATGTGAATGGGCCCTGATATCTAGAATCATAATGAAGCTATTAAACATAGCAAAAAACATAGCAAACAAATATAAATACTCACTAGGAAGCCCAATACCAGCCTGGGTTTGCCTGGACATATTCCTTAACTGGATCACTGAAAGACAAGTGACATGCTGTTATTGTTGTTGTTGATGATATTAATGAAATTGATGATATTAATGATATTGATTATATTAATGATGTTGATATTGATTATATTAATGATGTTGATGATAATAATGATGTTGATATTGATGATATTAATGTTGTTGTTAATGATATTATTATTATCATTATTATTATGAATAATGATATTGGAATATTAAAAATAATTATATTATTATTTCTAGTGTAATATTACTCCTCTCAGACACAGTTCAAACTACACACAAACTCTGTCTGTTATAGTATTAAAAAAAACAAAAAACTGTGAAATACAAAATATTGTTGGATTATGAACATGCAATGCAATAATGCAAGAATATTAAACACAGCAGCAAATGTATGGATATAATATAGTCCCTAACTGTCTTTTACAAATTACATACAGCTAGAAGTTCCGCAGTCAATTGCTGCCATAAGTGCGTACAAGGTCTTCTAGGACAGACTTGTACTCCAATGGGAAAATGACTGTCATGGGCACTATAGTAGGTGCAAATGCCCCTATGTTATCTTATCATGCGTATATTCATGCCATTATAACTGACAGCTTATTGCAAATTCTTGTTATTTAAAGCCCAGTTGAACCTTTGTATGTTAGTACTGTAATACAGTCAGGCTGCATTAACAATAGTACATGTGAGTGCTGGTGATTACTGTTTATGCATCCTGACTGCATTGCAGTAATTTTATAGGAAGGTTCTATTTGGACTTAATACCGTTTCTTACTATTTTAATCTGTAGATCTAGTCAGGAAAACTGACATCATGCATTGCACTTTTAACCTGTTTTTCAAACTGCTGACCCAGGTATGTGAACATGTACTTAGTGATATATGTTGTCATCATGTGCTTAAAGCTGAACTCCAGAAGTAATCTTTCATAGAAACATCCATTGGTCCAGCTTGATCTCCAACTCGTCCAAGACCAGCTATCACTGGATGAAGACCAGCTATCACTGGGGAAGACCAGCTATCACTGGATGAAGACCAGCTATCACAGGGGAAGACCAGCTATCACTGGATGAAGAACAGCTATCACTGGATGAAGACCAGCTATCACTGGGGAAGACCAGCTATCACTGGATGAAGACCAGCTATCACTGGATGAAGACCAGCTATCACTGGGGAAGACCAGCTATCACTGGGGAAGACCAGCTATCACTGTATGTAATGCAGACTACTACAGTGATTATAAGCATCCTCGGAGCCCTCCAGAGATCAGATATAAATACTTACATTGAGCCAAGCTGGACCTATGTATGTATAGTTCAAGTGACACTAAACTCAGGAGCTAACTTTAAAAAAGGCATTCAAGTACCTTAACTATTAACAAAAATGTATCTTATTTGTGTATCACTTGGCTGTAGATCCTCAAATCATCTCTGAATTGGTGCCGACACTGTCCTTCCTTCTGGAGGGTGGCTACTTTTGTTCCCCATGGTCCCTGTGTTTGTTGTAAAGTAGTCACCGCTCCAAGCTCGCTCCCGTGATGAACTACAATCTCAATACTAATGAGTAAACTAAACAGGAGATTGTAGTCACATCACAGGAATGACCTTGGAACAGTTTCAGAGATGATTTGAGGATCTTCAGCTGAGTGATACACAAATAAGATACATTTTTGTTAATAGTTAGTCCTGGTTCACACTGAGCATTTTGTAGCGCTTTTCTGCCCTAAAAACGCTCCAAAAATCTGCCCCCCCAAAAATCCCTATCATTTCTATGGCCCTGTTCACATATGAGCGTTTTGTCGCAGTAAGCAAAACGCCTGTCGCTGGAAAAAATTCAGGAGCTTTTCTTTTTGCATATTACAGCTGGTTTTGGCCCCATAGACTGAATAGGAAACACTTGAAAAAGTCAGTTTGCTGTGTTTTCACCCGTTTGTATGCAAGTTTTATGTGCTTTTTCTCATTAACATCAGTGAGGTACAATCTGCTCAACAAAACACGCTTTTTGCCGTATGCGCATAAAACGCACATTAAAACACACAAAAAAGCTGTCGTCTAGGTGTGCACCAGGCCTTAAGGTACTTGAATGCATTTCTAATATAAATTCTTGTGTCAAAATACAGTGTTTATAATATACTCAGCAAGAACTCACCAGAAGGTAAAGAGAGCCACAATGGAGACAGTGACTAAAAGCTGAAGTGACAGGATTGAATAGACCTGGAAAAGAGAAACATTAGGACGATTGTAAAAGCAGAAATGTCTCCATATCATCAGTGATATCATTCTCTGGAGTAGAACAATGTCATTCTGTTCCCACAGCTCAGCTCTCGGCACTTACTCTCACTGATCAGAAATATTTACATTGTAGTCATCCAGACTTCCTGCACATTATCGATGGAGGTCTGCCCCCACACATACCTTCCTAATAAATGACCTGCGCACTCTGTTATCTTCCCAGCTCTGTGATGTCAGCATCTCGGTGTCTCCGGAATAGGGTCCGCCGCTGTAGCTGGGGCTGTTCCCTGTAACAGAGAGGGATGGTCAGCTGCCCACCAGTGTCATAAAGCAAGGCTTTTCAATTGTATTCTGTATATTATGAATGAACAAGCACAACAATGTATCCATGTTGCTGTTTAAAGAGGAATTCTGAGAAAGTGTCAGATAAAATTATTATCGTCAATATACAGTGATAGACAAAATACTGGTCATATTGGTCATACCTTTAAGAACTGAAGCCAAAACTTTTCTTTCAGTTTTGGATAAAGTTTTGGAGGGTTTTAACCCATGTCAGCTTTTTGGCCATCTGTGTCCGTTAACATGAGATTATCCCCATCCGGCATGATCAGGTCTGGCAAAACAGAATACTGTTCCATTTGTTTTTCCATACCTGGCTGGAATTGGGGGTAACTAGATGTAAACAGACTCCCATCCATTTAGACCCGGCTGCCCATAGACTGGTACTGAGCATCCAATCGGGTTCACCTGAAAACTGTCAGACAGGCCCAATCGAACCACCCGTGTGAAAGGGACACCAGGGCAAATAGAGTGATTCACCCTAACGGGGACACAGACAGCAATTAAAACATGACAAGTGTTCTAGTCTCTTTCCGCTCTATTCAAAGCTAAAAAAGACGTTTTGGCTTCAGATGCATAAAGTAAATTAAACTCCTCCGAAAAAACTGTTGTAAGTTCATTCCCATGTATCTGAAGGCTTGCTTTTTATATGATTTGTACCTGCTGATCTAGGCATTAACTTACTGATCCTGTTGATCCCTGCAACCTCCTATGCTTTGGTGACAACACTGAGTGTATCTATGCTGGAAGAGCACTTTCACCCTAGGACTGCTAGTTGGCTGTGCATTGGCACTTACAGGGCCGTCCCTATCCTTTACGCCACCTGAGATCATAGAGCAGGGTGGAAGTTGTGCTTCGGTGATAATGGTCGTCAGAAAAGCGAAGCGGTCCCACCCAGCTCACTGACGCCACTGGTTGCCAGGAGCTCAGCAGCACGCCAGCCAGAGCTTTCCGCTCAGATCCCTGGCAACCAATGACATCAGTGAGCTGAGCGGAAAGCTGAAGAGAGTGTAACAAGCAAGAAATAAAATAAGTGTATGAATTTCTCCCCCCCCAGCCAAATTAGCAGTTCACCCAAGCAGTGTGGGGGTAAATTTAACAGCAGTGTGAAATGAGGGTTTAAGAATATGATTCCTTAGTTAGGGTTTAAAGCTGACCCCTGAGCACAGAACAAATTTCATTTAAATATATTGTTCAATAGCCACAAAGGATATCAATCCACTTTCTGTGCACCAGATACTTTTGCAAACCCAGTTATAACCTTGTGAACATAGCAGTAACATCATCACCGTGCTTTACATAGCCTGTGCTGAGAGCAGAGCTGTGGGAGGGATCCAGCAGGCCCCACCCACTACAGGCTGCCTACAGAAAACAACAGGAGGGGGCGGAGACAAGACCAGTCACCATGCACAAGGAGAGAGCAGCAGTGTCTTTATGACAGGAAGCTCCTACACACGGGATTACTACACAGATGCAACTATGGGTTACCGTACATGTACGGCATTGTTTTCCTGCTTGGGCGCCCCCCCCAAGCAGGACATGGTAGAAATATAACGGCTGTTACATACAAGCGTTCAGGTGGCTATAGAGCCGCCCGATCGCTTGCAGGGTGCATGGGCGTTTGCGACACCACCCAACCCCCCTCCGCCAATGGCTATCCTGAGCTTCACTGTTCCCAGTGCGGGCCCTGGACCAGCACGGTGGGTCTTGTTGCCTGGATCGGAGAGAGATCAGCACACTTCCAGTGTCTGATCTCCCCTCTGATCTCCGGATGGTTTCAGTGTGTCATTTCCCTGGCTGTTGTAGCCAGAGAAGAAGCTAGTGAAGCAGACCTGTGCTGTATTTGGAGGTCCCTAGGTGACATTAGGTGTCTAATAGACCCCAGATGTTTCAATAAAGGAGGACCTGTCACTCTGTCTGTGCTATCACATAGAGGGCTTGTTAGGGGGCTCAAACATGCCTTGGTTGTGCTTACGTGTGAAAACAACAACTGCGCCGCACATGTTACATAAGACCGCGAACTTCAGAGTGCGAGCAATAATTCTAGGGCCATCAGTCACTGTTAACACTAAATTGATGAGCACTAAAAGCTTTTAAAGCATTGTCTATGGCCAATTTTGGGTGTGGTAGTGTGTTGCGATTTTGCGGGTGCACGCAGTTTTAAGGCTTGACATGTTTGGTGTCTATTTACACGACATGGCCCCGTCTTTTATATTTTACAAACAAATTGGGTAATAAAAAATATTTCATAGCATAACGTAGTGAAAATAGTTTTGTTTTTCAAAATGTTTTGTACTTTTTTTCTTTATGCAGTAGAAAATAAAAACCCCCTAGTGGTGATTAAATGTCCCCCAAAAAATGATATAAAATTCATTTCAGTACAGCGTTGCATGACGGAATAAATGTCAGTCAAAGTACAGCAGCGCTAAATACTGAAAAATGGCATGGCCAGGAAGGGGGTTTAAGTGTTTTCCCCCATAGTTCTCCTAAGGTCAGTAGCTACAGCTCGCGATATACTGAGACCGCAGCAGCTGGGACGGATCCTGACATTAATTTTGAAGTCCACCCAGCTGCGTGAGTGACAGCTGGCTCTGTCTATCTAGAGGCAGAGCCAGCTGTACCCGCCCTCTCCTCGTCTGTTCCGCCAGTCCACGCTGGAGGATCGGATGGGGAGGGGGGAGGGGGGGAATCCCTGCAGGGAGCAGTGAGTGACAGTCACAGCTCTCTGCAGGGACAGGATCGAGAAGTGAGCGAGCGACGGTATGCATTCGCTCAATTCCTGATCTATTGAGCCATCGTGTGACAGTTCCATTGTCACACGTCGGCTCAAACTATAAGGTGGAGTGGAAATCACTCACCTCATAGTTCTCTTTTAACACCCCGGGCATCAAGTGGTTAAAGGAAAACTTCACCCTTTTTCAAAAGTCAACATTTTAATGAGCTGAGTACACTTATTCAAACAGTAATATAAATGCTTTTTCAACATTAACTAAGATTTTGCTCTGTTCTACCTTTTAAAGTGAACCAAAATGGTGGCTGCATGCATCATCACTAACTACCCATCTAGGCTCCTGTGGAGGAATAAGTACACAGGAAGCTCACTCCCTTCAGCTCCCTGTCTGTCTTGCCCACGTTGCATGGTGGACATGCCAAAGAGATTTAGCAGATTCACACGCTCACCTTTCTGCCCCAGTAGCTCTTAATGGAGCAGTGATAAAATGGCAGTTATTAACAAACAGATAAAAAGGAGGGGGAGGACCCGGTCAGGTCACCTCTCAAAGCCCCATGAACTACTCTTCCCAGTCATGTACAGTAGCTCTCTCTACTGCCTTGAGCAGAGAGAACTTCGTGGTTCTGCCACACTGTGTCATTTGAAGAGATGCCAACAGCACACCAAAAATCCTTTCAGGATAACCATCTGTTCATTTAAAAAGAACCATGTAAAGTAAAAACAAGCACTTTCGGGGCCACGCAGAGTCCCTTCATCAGGCTTAACATTGACAGAAGTGTACACAGAAATGTGAACTTATATAGACATACAAATGTGGAGTGACTCATAAAGACCCCAGTGATTGATGTATGCGTGCACCAAGAGTGCACAGTGATCCATGAGACTTCACTGCTTGGGCATGGTTTAAAGATTGTACATATGTGTACCGTGCCGGAGTCCAACTAAACCATGCCCCAGACCACTTTTTCAACTGGGCCAGGGCACAGTATGGAGCGATCACACTAGTCAAATGAACTGGAATTTGGGCGGCCAAATGTGCTCAGACTTTTGCACTTGGGGTCCATTTACGCCATTATGCTGCGGTGATGCACAACATGCAACAATGCACGTTACATGTATCGTTGCCTTGTGCCATTCATTGTAAAAGGCATCCCAACACTCTGCACTGCAGAGCAGCACAAGGCATGGTGCCCTGTGTCCTATCCTGTGATAAAATGCTGCCTGCATAATTTTCATGTGTGTTCCTGGGCTTCTCCGCTCATTTATTTTGAATGGGCTGTTTAACGCACTGCTAAAGCAATGCACATCCAAACCATGTGTGTGTTACAGCGTACAGCATTGTGGTGTAAATGGGTCTTTACAGTTGATGTTAAATATCAAATATCAAACTCTTAGATTGTAAGCCCTCACGGGCAGGGCCCTCCTTACCATTGTGTCTTGAATTGTATTGTAATTATAATGTCTTCCCTATGTTGTAAAGCGCTGCACAAACTGTTGGCGCTATATAAATCCTGTATAATAATAATAATCAAATGTGCCTATCACAATTAACACTTTCACAGCTTATTCATATCATACTGTTATGTTAACCATCAAACAGTATAAAGACTCACCGGTCTAGTGTCAATCTTAATTCTTGGTATTTTCAGTATTCATTGAAATACTCATGGCTGAAAAAAATGACTAAAGCGCCTATTTACACTTCCCTACTCTTTCATGTCCTTTGTCTGTTACTAGTGCACAGTTAAGTGTAACACCTCCATTCTGAAGGATGTTACATTGTGATTTAGGAAAATAAAATCATCAACATTATAAATTATATTTATCACTCATCTTCTTTCATTATGTTGGTACAGACTTAAATATCCAGTGTGAAAAATGTTCAAATTTTACTTTCTAGAGTAATAAAAAAAAAAGAGCACAACTGTGATCTGTGCTGGTGGCACCTATCATAAAGACTACCTGCATCCTCTTGTGTCCAGCCAGGATATATGTTGGATGGAGTTGTCACAAGGTAATTGGCCTTCTTTCCATCTTCTGACGTGGCCTCTTCATAGGAAGGTGGTGCAGAGGGATTCACGGTGTTATTTCCATTTCCCCCTCCATTCTCCGCACTTTTGTTGCTAACAGTGACCTGTAAATACATAATATGCAGTGTAGATAGAAGTAAATATACTCAAGTTTGCCATGAAGTGAAGCTGCTGAAGTGACTGCTCATTCAGAAGATACCGGTAGTAAATGTAACAACCCCTTCATTTTTTATCTATTTATTTATTACAGGTATTTATATAACACTGACAATTTACACAGCACTTTACATACAGCACATTCACATCAGTCCTGGCCCATGAGGAGCTTACAATCTAAGACCCCTATCTCACATGCATACAGGGCCAATTTAGATAGGAGCCAATTAACCTTCCAGTATGTCTTTGGAATGTGGTAGGAAATCTGAGCACCTGGAGCAAACCCACACACAAGGAGAACATGAAAATCCTTGCAGATGTCTGACCGTTATATGAACCAGGGACCCCAAGTGCTGTTGGCAGAAGTGCTAACCACTAAATGTGCCCTCTGCAGAAATAACAGGGAATGCAAGGGTTACTATGTAATAGCATGTGCCTGTTGGATGCTGCATGTAACATAGGATGCATTTAATGCTGAAGGAGCTCTGAGAGTACTACTACTAATTAGACTACTATTGCTTTCCTTACTAGACTAATATTGGCACAGATAAAAACAGATTTTAAGGCAGTGGAGGGGCATTAAGCTGACCTTACTTACTAAGATTGTTTTCCTTTAGTTCTGAAAGAGATCTTTCGGTTCTTCCATCCACGCTAAACATCATAGACGGAGGAATCTTCTCTGCGGAGCGCCGGCTGTCAGAATACCCAAAAAGTGACTTCATCCTATTGGCTGCAGTCACTGGTGCCTGACAATTTTACACGTGGCTCTTTTGACAAAAGTCACTGAAAAAACTGACTTTTGTCGAGCCACATGGGGTTTGACAGGGCCACCACCGATCAAATTTTAGCCATTTCAGTGGGAAAGAGCTACAATCTTAACTGTGTATGGCCAATTTAAGAAGTAAAGGTCAATTCAGAGTAAAAGTTATACCTTTATAATGAAATAATTTCCGCCACAGGAAATAGTATCTAGAAGGCATAGTTCCAGCCCAAACTGTACAAATGGATTGTGTTGCAATATGTTTGTCTCATGCTTGTGAATCATACTGTGTGGGAGACGCTCTTCAGTCATACAGCAATGTGCACATATAAATATTTTGAACAAAGACAGAACTCTACCAAGCATTATATGAGCCTTTAATCTCTACATAGCATGGCACAGATACAATTTTACACAATTTAAATTTCCAAGCTTCCCAGTGAAATCAGCTTATTTACATGGTGCTCCATAATTCTTAGTGCTAGGGATTGTAATCTTAGCTCCGGTGGGTGGCAGCTCTTCCCAAGTATGTTGTAACTGAGTAAAAATATTCCCATAAACTGTGGTCACCAACCAACTCTTCAGTATATTGTGGAGGGGATGGGCAAAGACACAAAATGTTGGGGCAGAGGCATCAACGTTTTAAACCATAGATTAGCGGATCCACCACTGCCACCAAGAAAAGAACATAAATGTGTGACCTCCTTGTAGCTAGTTACTTCACTAAAGAGGAAATTCACCCCTCACCCTATGTGGGTTTTTTTTTTTTAAGATCCACTCTTACCTACGTTGCTGAAGTCATCCACAATGAACACATTCTCATGCCCAGCGAATCCAGCATTGTTCTTCTTTCCCTGCGCCATTGGGAGTTGTCTGTCTCTTCCGGGTTCCTGCAACTGGAGCCCAATGACATAAGGAAAGAAGGACAAAAGTCTATCCGTGTAGAGGTCAATGCCTCCTAAGATGTCTGATGTTGAAATCCCAGGAGTCTGCTGGAGCAAAGATTATGCCATTCTTGGCCAGGCGAGAATGGAGTCGAGGGGGGTTGGTGTTAAAAATGGAAATAAATATGGGAAAAAAAAGTTAATAAAAAGTGGGCCTTTTAAATTGTGGGGAGGATTTCCAGGATGCAAAGTTTATATGGGAGTGAAGGTCCGCTATAAGTTCTCATCTTAATACAGTGGGGCTGGTTCAAGGAAAGCAAAGTGGAGCAAAATTAGAAAAGCTGCCCTCAGCAATGAACGAGGCTCCATCTTGTCTTCTCTGGGAATCTGAAAGTAGCATTTGATTGGGTATTATTAGCACCAGCTCCACTACCATTTCATTTTTATTTCTAGAGTGAATCAACCCCCATGTCCTACTTTTAGACCAGGTTTATATTTTTACAGGCTATTCACAAAAGGGTGAAGAATTTGGAGAAGGCAGGAGAAGTGAACAATCTAGGACAACATAGCTAAACTGGAAAGTGAGCTGAATTGGAGAATTTTTCAAGTTCAGCTATGTTGTCCTAGATTGTTCACTTCTCCGCCTTCTCCAAACTCTTCACCCTTTTGTGAACAGCTTTATTAATCTCTAAAGGAAATAGTATAATAATTACTTTCTATTTCCATTAACTCTTTATCTGATAGGAATTTATGGTGCTGCTCCTTCCCCAACACCCATGGGTACTGTTCCTAGCCTACTTGTAACTCAATTCTGGCAGCTATAATATAAATGGTGGCAGTTATAATATAAATTGTAGTTCAACGGTGGCAGCTATAATATCAATAGAAATGAAATAGTATAATGTAGACTTTAGATTTCCAGTAACATTTTACCTGATAGGCAGTTCTGACATTGCCGTTACCCCAACAATCATGGGTGGTGTTACTACCCTACTTGTAACTCAAATGTGGCAGCTATAATTTCAATATTAATGAAATAGAATAATGATGACTTTGCATTTGCATTAACTCTTTATCCGATAGAGTCATCTGGTGCTGCTCCTACCCCAACACTCATGGGTAGTACTATTACCCTGCTTGTAACTCAATTGGGGCTGCTATAATATAAACTGTGGCAGCTATATTATAAATTGTAGCTCAATGGTGGCAGCTATAATATCAATAGAAATGTAGACTTTTTGCTTGATAGGCATCTCTGGTGCTGCTCTTACCCCAACACTCATGGGTGTTGTTTCTACCCTACTTGTAACTAAATTGTGGCAGCTATAATATAAATTGTGGCAACTACTATAACTATAATTTCAGTATTAATTAAATAGTATAATAATGACTTTACATTTGCATCTATTCGATAGACATTTCTGGTGCTGCTCTTAACTCAATTGTGGCAGCTGTGACATCTTAAAAATGAGAGCTATGATAATATTTTCATATATTTTATCAGCTGCGTGTCTATGTGTCTATCTAAAGTATTTATCTGCATCTGACTGTCCTAAATTTTGTTCGCTTTGGGCGACAAAGCTCCCTTCAAGACATCCTATGCCTCCCTGTGGTGCAGCACCAAAGGGGTTAAATCCTGCACTATATTGGGCCTTGCCAGAGCGAGCCGGTGCTCCCCTTCTGCTTAATTGCCTGCATTGTCGTTTCTGTGACGCAGTAGTGATATACCCTGATGCTGGTGTTTTTCACTCTCCTGGAAGTGAACGCACATTACATTATTCATGGCATGAGTTTCATCTTCAGTTACCTATAAGTGAAAGGTGATGCTTTTTGGGATAAATAATGTCTTGGATTGATATGATTTTTATGCTTACCTGCTCGGGGGTGCTGCAGCATTAGCTGACATGGTATTTGATGTTACATAATGTACAAGAAAGCTATATAACCATGCAGACAGACTTATATAACATTCATTTCTAGGTTATTGATTATTACAAAGCAACTGTAAGTATGCAGACTGTCTACAATGTATATACGTATATGTTTTGCTTCTAGTACACTCATTGATGAATAGGATTACCTTTCCCTGGGTCATGCTGGTGATGCTGCACTGTGGTTGCTCTCAGATCTCCGAACAGTCTCAGCACTGGATGGACAGTGATGATGCTTTACATTCTAGTACCATCCAGCAATCTGCAGGATTGAACCATCCCTCTGCAATCCAGGAGGTGGAGCAGTGTTACTACGTACAGGATTTATGGGGAGACACAAATCACATGCATGCACTGGCAATTACTAGAACAAAATATGCTTAGAAAGAGTCGTGTTGTTATGAGACTAGAAAAGGAATAAACAGAATCATGACATTGAGTAATCTGACGGAAATAAATAGTGCTACATTTGTAGGTGCAACTTCTTCATTGTTATATTATTTTCAGTACATATTGTAGGCGATATGACACTTCCATTTTCTGTGCAAGGATTAATGTCCTTTTAGAAATAAGCTACTTTTTTGTTTTACGCCTTTGAGCACAGATTTATAATCACCAGTGTGCCCCTGCACATTGTTGGCGCTATATATAAATCCTGTATAATAATAATAATATTAATAATTGTGGTGCTTAGATCTGTAATCTACAGAAGCTTCCAAGACAAGAAAATATGCCCCAAACTCCCGTTTGGAGAGGAGCAAACTGGAGTAATTTATGTGTGTTTGGGTATACACATGGAGATTAATTGAAGTGGCTAGAATGCATTGATATTCTAGCCATTAGATTTAATTTTCACACGGGTTTATGTGCACTCATAGACACAAGTACTTTACACTTACACACATTTTTTCACGCTGGAGCTTTCTGCAAGCTTCTGCTAGTAAGTTCCATCATCGATATGAGTGTTTAATTACGTCAGTCTACATGACTCCTTAGTAGAATGGACATAGGCATTTTTTAAGGGCTCATTTACACCAGGGCCATGTCTTAATTACACAGTTCTGTGCGAGTAATGCACGGTACAGTGTAACACACCTACAGTGCGTCAACGGTGCGTGAGGTGCGTTGCCATTCGCTTAAAAGGCACCCCAAATGCCTTTTGCGGCATTACGATCAACCATTTGCAACATGCTGTACCACAATAGCATGCGTTGTATTGGGCTGAAAAACGTAGTGCATGCACTACTTTTCCAACCACACAACAATGTACAGTATTGCAGTACCGCATGTTGTGGTGCAGTCGATCACATCGCGGGCAGGAGGTGTGTTCAGGGTGCCATTCATATGAATGGCAATGCAACACACCTTCTGCACTGTTATTGCACAGTAGGTGTGTTGCGTGCAGGGCCAGATTTACTATTAGGAAGGGCAGGCACATGCACACAGACGCCCTCCATAGAGGGGCACCATGCAGGTACCTACTCTGCCTAATTCCCGGCCATGGCACAACACCAGCAATAGCAAGAAAGGTGCACACATTTAGGGAAGCCTTATGCTGCGCCAGGGTCCTTCTCTGCATATGTGGAAGGCTGCGGTCCTGCTAAACAGATTTTCATTTGTGCCTACAGGTGCCCGGAATGGAAATCCAGCCCTGGTTGCGTAGTACATTAATCACATGGAACTGCCCAAGGCTGTAATATAAACACACAGCTCCCCCCCGCGCAGATAATACTCTGGCAGTCTGTCCAAGTTCTTACCACTTTGTTTTGTGAACGTAAAGTTCTTCTTTACCATACAAACAGTAGCATACAACGGTGATGTAACTGCTGGCTCCACCCAGTTGTCATTCAATGACAGCCCAGCATCCTTAGGTTGTTTGAGGACATTCCCTTTGTCCCCATGAAATCTCATCTCTTAAGGGAAGCCTATCCCACCCCTAGCTAACAAATGAAATTTTACTCTGAAACAACTCATCCCCACACTGCTACTATCTTTTCTATTACTTGCCCTTCCCCTTTAGATTGTAAGCTCTCATGAGCAGGACCCTCCTGACCCTCTTGTCTTGAATTGTATTGTAACTCTACTGTCTCCCTTTATTTGTAAAGCACTATGCAAACTGTTACACCTATTTTAAATCCTGTATAATGTTACTTTGAATTCAGTACCTCATGCAATCCTTAGTTTGTTGATTCAGAGGCAGCAGATAATTTAATCTACAGTGTCCCTTCAGTAACTCCCCACCCCCATTAGGGATCTGGTCATGAACAACCAGTCCCTTATAGTTGTAATTACTCACAAAACACCTACCTTCTGTTTTCAGGTTAGCTTGTTATACCCTAAAACTGTTAAGGCGACACCCCCTGGCAGGTGAAACAGGCTCTACTGAGGTGCAGAGTTTAAGCACCAGCCAGTTTTCACCAGGGCTGATGTTGGTGGGGGTGGGTGTAGCTGCTTGCTGGTACCAGGTCGCGGCCCCCAGAATGGAGAGCAGTGCGGGCAGGAGACAGCTGTTAGCTGTCACAGGTGGCTAAGCCAGCGGTGCAGGGGAGGTGTCAGCTGTATCACAGGAGGCCGAGCTCTCCTCCTGCACCGCCCGCTCAGCCTTCAGAGACAGCGAGTCAGGATGGAGATCGGTTACAAACACTCAACGATCAGCTGATCGCTGAGTGTTTGTAAATAATTGAAAACATAGTATGCTTACTGTGTCCCCAATTATGAATGAACAGGAAGTGCTCTACATCACTTCCTGTTCCTTCATGATTGTGGTCATAGTAACTGATACTATCTCTTCCTGTTCATTCATAGCAGGGACTTCAGAGAAAGAGACTGAGGACTCTTTTTCTATTTCAAAAGGGAGATATCAGGCATCTGTTTAGACCCCTGACATTTCCCCAGAGCCCCAACAGTAAAGTAAATAAAAAAACATTAAATCATTTTTTTTAAAAGGTTACAAAAAAAAAAATTTCGGATTCAGCTTTGGCCTGACAAATTTTTATATTTTCGGTTTTGGCCTGAAAATTCCATTTCGGTGCACATCTACAATTATCATTTGTAGATGTTCCCTATAAGAAACCAAATTTTCACTTTTCTTAGTCCACATAACTTCATTTTAATTTCAGAAAGGAACTTTAATAGTCTACTGTGCAATCCATATAGAACATCCATAGGACATTGAACAATAGGATATTTGAATTAAACAATTGAACCATGTATGAAATAGCCATACATAAATACAATGCCTTCATAGCTCTGTAAATCTGTTGTGAAACCTAAGCTTTCTGCATAGTGCTTTTTTTATTTTTATGATACATAAGCAATGTCATCAACACTTATTTTTATTTCAGAACAACTTTTGTTTAGCTTAGTTGTATTTACTCATCCAACAGTACAAAAGATTCTTAAGTGTTACTTTATTATGATTCTATCTTTAGACTCCTTTTCATTCACAATGAATTCACAAGTATCATACAATTATAAATGTTACAAAAACAACAATATAATTGCATTTTTTAATCTTACCTTCTTAAAGCAATAAGTGTTATGAGAGTTGGCATGCGAGGTGTACACATCTAAAGACACATCCTACATATTGCCAGTGGTTCTTTATACTCTCATTGTAAACTAGAATGTGAATAGAAAGGTCAGGGATACACCAAGGTTTTCTGTCAATGGAGTGATGTGGGCAAAATGACAAAATTCTAAGCACAAGTAATGCACTTTGAAGAGTTCTGTATAACTTAGAAGAGCAGAAAGCAAACCTATTAATGGTTTCCTTTAACCCTGTGCATACAAAGTATAATGATGATTCAGACATACCATACAATGTGTCTGGAGTTGAGACAATTGCAAACACACAATCATGGCTTACAGTTAAAGGCTAAGTGCACCTTTCTGGCCATGGTTTCTTTTTCTTTTCTTTCTCTTATAAAGGAGTAGGCATTTATAATTTTTTTGCAAAAGGTGAAACTTCACTTTAACCACTTTAGGACCACCGTACACAAGCGGGTCTCCAATCCAGCGCTGACTCCTCTGAGCTTGCTGGCACTTCCTGTCCCACTTTGTCTGCATGCGGGTGCACGCGTCCATAGACTTACCTTGTGTCTCTTCTCGCGTCCCGGCCGAAAATGTGATCTGCGCATGCACCTGCCCCAAGATGCTTGCGGCCGCCCGAGAATTTTCACATTTTAGGACGGGAACGCGCGGGGCACACACAGGTAAGTATTAACTAGGGATGCACCGATACCGATACAAGCATCGGTATCGGCAAGGACAAACAATTTCACTGCCGGTGCAGCCAAGATGGAGGACGCTGCTGACAGGCAGAGCCGCCGCAGCCCTTCACCAGCCTCCTCACTGGATGATATGGATGTGGACCCATCTCGTACCCGCATCGCTGCAGCGGTGGCCAAATTACTGAAGCCCACCATAAAGGCAGCGGTGGAAGTGGCAATTCAGAATGGGCTCTCTCAGATGAGAAAGGACATCTCTGCCCAGGCCAGATCTATTTCTGCGGCGGAGCAGCGCATCTCCTCCCTGGAAGATGATCCACTTGAAGCACAAGCAAAGCTTTCTCTCTACGATCAGGCGCAACAATCCATGCAAGTCAGTATCGATGATCTGGAGAACCGCTCCAGAAGAAATAACCTCAGGATTGTGGGCCTGCCCGAAACGTACAAGCCAAAGGTACTGGGTAAGCTTTGTGCAACAGATCTACCAGAAGCACTGGGGATACGAGCACCATGTCTAGTGGAACGGGCGCACCGCCTAGACCCCCCCAGAGAGGACGGTGCCACCCCTCGCCCCGTGATTGTGCGCTATCTCAATTACGCGGACAGAGTGGAGGTGCTGCAGAAATTTCGGCCGAACAAATCGTTGGAGGTGGATGGACATCGCTTACTGCTATTTGCGGACTACTCGGCGGACGTAGCCAAGAAAAGAAAAGCATTCAATGAAATATGCTCCACCCTGGTGAAACGCCAGATCAGATTCACGTTAGCCTATCCAGCTACACTCTACATTACTTCCACTTCGGGTCAGCGTTTGTCTTTCTAAGACCCATCGGAGGCTGCTTTGCTCGCCTTGAATCATCTATCCAAAGACACGGGGTCTCCCTACAAATCGTCTCACCCACCGCGGTCACCTTACAAGCCTCCGAAATTCCTAAGGAAACAAGGTGGTACACCACGAAAATACCGTAAACGCTGACCCAGCCGCAAGACGGAGCGTCCTGCTTATGGATAAGTATCACCCATGATGTGCCTTGCCACACTAAAGCAGCCTTGTTTATGTTTCTGAACATTGCTGGGACTTTTGTTTCTCCCTACAGGTTGCTGACATTTGAGGGTGTTGTTTATGGTTACTTGTCCTCTTTATAGCCCCTGGTAGACGGCCTTGGGGCCTAGCAGACTAATTCTATATCATGTGTGCGGTGTCGGGGACATGGAGTTTGAGCGCATTCCCCACATTGCATGCATTGGGAAATTGAGAAGTCAGTGAAATTGTTTGTTATGTTTTATGCTATAGATAAGGTTTTGTTGACCGCTGTTATACTTATCACAGGATTGTTTGCATACCCTTTGTGTACACTATATCAGCTCCTGACAGGGGCGGTTGTGTGCTGCTGTGTCTTCATATCTACTTTCTTTGCTCAAACGCCCTCTTGCAAACGGCTGACAGTTAGGCCACGGCTGAGGTCGGGGATTCCTATGCTAACAGCTACATGGACTCCATGTTTATTTTTTATCTTTCCATGGCCATGGTGTTATGTATCACCTCGCACTAATCATCCCCATGACAACCTTTCATGAGAGTTATCTCTTGGAACGTTAAAGGACTGCGCTCCCCTCAGAAGCGCAATATGGTGCGTCGGCATCTGAAGCGCTTAAAAGCTGATATAGCATTATTGCAAGAAACACATTTACAGGAGGGATATTTCATCAGTCTACGTAAATACTGGGTGGGAGAAGTAGTAGGATCCCCCTCTAGTGGTCGCAAGGCAGGAGTGGTGATCCTTTTTCATAAAAACCTTCAGTACTCGATTTCCGGAATAGAGAAAGATGAGGAGGGCAGACTTCTCACTGTGACCCTTGCCATTGGTACATATACTTTATCTATAACAAATGTCTACCTGATAGGGGGTCACTTCAACACCACGGTGTCGCTGTGGAAGACAGGAGCTGGATCGCAGGGCCTATGCCCAAAACCAGAGGGCCTGAGCTCACTCGGCAGTCTATGCTGGCCACTATGCTTACGGCTCTCAATCTCCAGGTTGCTTGGCGAATGGCCCACCCTTTTTAAAATGAGTTCACTCACCTGTCCCTGGTGCACGATAGCATGGCGCGCCTAGACTATTTTTTTTGCTCATCTGACCAGTTGCCCCGTGCCACTGACTCAGAAATACATGACATGGTGATCTCGCATGGTGCACCCATCGCGATCTCGATTAACGCTGCCCCGTGTGTTACCAATGCACACATGTGGCGTTTCCCCTCTTATCTAAGCTCACAGGACGATTTTCGCCAATTCCTGGTTTCCTCTTGGAGGGAATACTCGTCCTATAACAGCCAACATGAATCTCAGCCAACCTTATTCTGGGAAACGGCTAAGGCTTACATGAGGGGAAAATAATGGCCTATGTAGCAGCTTACAAAAAGCGAACGTTGCAAGGATATAAAACAGCGACCATAGCGCTACGCGAGGCCAGTCGGGTGCTAGTATCTAATGCTTCTGCCCAAAATCGAACGCCATGGACAAATGCCAAGAGCTAATTCGATTTATGGGCACACTGCAGGAACTATACAGTTCCTCCCATTACGCACTACAGCTACACAAATACGGCAATAAAGCGGGTAAACTCTTAGCCAGATTAGCGAAAGGCCGCTTTCGTCCCACCCACATTTCTAGCCTCCAACAGCCTACAGGTACCTTAACACAGGATCCGCTACAAATTAATAAAATACTGGAGAATTTTTACTGATCCCTTTATTCTGCAGATGCATTCAATAGTGGGGCGGCAGATCGTTTCCTGGCATCGGTAAATCTACCATGCTTATCTTATGATCAACTGCATTATCTCAATGCAGACCTATCTCAGGAGGAAATAACCCCAGTCATTAAAAACCTATGCACGAGTAAAGCCCCAGGGCCTGATGGTTATACAGCAGCGTTCTTTAAAATCTTACATAAAGATATTGTGGAACCTCTACACTCCATGTACTCCTCAGTGTGGGGGGGGGCTCCCCGTATCCGGCAACGGGAAAAGAGGCATACATCAAATTATTGCCCAAGGAAGGGAGGGACCCTACGAATCCCAGCTCGTATAGACCAATTTCGCTCCTAAACGTAGACGCCAAAATCCTCTCTAAAATAGCGGCGAATAGGCTAGCGGATATTCTGCTGACCCTGATTCAGCCATCACAGGTGGGTTTTGTCAAGGGCCGCTCGGGCGTGACGAACATACGGAAAGTCTTGGTGGCACTGGAGCAGGCTCGCTTTAAAGTGACATTAAACTCTCAGATTTTTTAACATAAACCAATACTGTAATGTGTGCCTTACTGTAATCCATGGTTGTTTCCCTTCTCTTTGCTGCTCTTCCTTTTAACTCCTCATGTCTTCTCATGCTGGGGGAGAACTTCCCTTTTCAGCTCAGGGCCTCTTCCTGTAGTGCTGGCTCAGGTTGCAAACCTTCACACAGACACCGTGTATCCATTCCTGAGACAAGGCAGTCTGCTGCAAAACAGAAGTTCTGCCCAGCATGAGAACAGATACAGATTTAAAAGGAAGAGCAGCAAAGGGAAGGGAAACAACTATGGATTACAGTAAGGCACACATTACAGTATTGTTTTATGTTAAAAAATCTGAGGGTTTAATGTCACTTTAACCCCTTGCTAGACTCCGCCATCATCACTCTTGATGCCGAGAAAGCGTTTGATAACGTAAATCTAAGATGGCTGTTCAGGGTACTGACGGAATTTGGCTTTCGGGGAAGAGTTTTCTCTTTCTTCTAACAAATGTATGCCTCCCCGATTGCTTGAATACTGATCCAGGCGGCACTGTCAAAGCCTTTTATCTTGGAAAAGGGAACAAGACAGGGATGCCCTCTGTCCCCTCTGCTGTTCAATCTGTCCCTAGAATTGCTAGCAGCATACATATCGCTTTCGGACGCTTTTCATGGTATTAAGGTGGGCAAAGCGGAGCTTCGCCTGGCAATGTTTGCAGACGATGTCCTGTTCACCTCCCGCCCAAGTGAAGATGTCTTGCTCATCTGCAATATGATAGATCACTTCACAACGTTCTCGGGACTTTGGATTAACTTCCTGAAAAGCGAAATCCTCTCTCTGTCAGTAACAGCAGGGGTGGATGAGCACGGAGTCATGAGGGTGGCACAGCAGCACATAACCTACTTAGGTATGGGGAAGACTCACTCCTCTCTCTAGCATCTCAACTATGCCTCTCAACTATACCACCTCTACCATCTCAACTATCCCCCTTAACTATCCCAAAAATTTGTAAAGAATTAGATATGTGGAGGGATCTTCCCTTGTCACTCTTCGGGAGAATTCACCTCATTAAAATGATAAGTTTTTCAAAGCTGCTATACCCATTACAAACTCTCCCCTTACTGTTGAAAACGACTGATATCACTTGTTTAAATAGAGCCATGTCAACGTTCATCTGGCAAGCGAAACGGACGAGAATTTCTCTCAAGAAACTCTGGCTCCCGAAGGGTGAGGGGGGAACTAATCTCCCGAATATTAAACTATATAACATGGCTTGTTTACTCCGCCACGCACTAGACTGGCTATCCGAGAGCTCAGTTTATTCCAATACCCAACTGGAGGCGGAGCTAATCAACCCATGGGATCTTAAAGCTGTCCTCCACTGCAGGCTCTCCTCCTTACCCCAAAGCATTTGACACATGTCCTTGATTAGGGACACGATTGCTGTATGGCGAAAAAAAAGGAAATCTCTGAAACTTTCCTTATATATGTTCCCCCAGGGTCCTATAATGGGCCACCCCTCATTCGTTCAAGGCTTAGACTACTCAGCATTCCACCAATGGAAGGAGAAGGGTTTCCATAACTGGAAACAACTATTTCATCCTCAAACTTTCGAACCTTACTGTCAGGGTACCAGGCACGGGCGTCAGGGGCATATCTGCCGCGAGGCAAACAAGGCGTTTGCCTGGAGCGGCAGATTTGCTGAGAGCAGCACTGACGGGATGACGCAGACGTCGGTCTGGAGAGTGGACGGCGGGCGGCGTTGATTTACGGTGAGTCAGTCCGGGGGGTGGCGGATGCTGTCGTAGAGAAGCGCAAGGACATTCCTGGGTGCTGTCCGCGAAGCGCAAGGTCCGTCCGTGGGGGGCGGGGGTGGTGGTTGGTGTGCTGTCCAATCATTTCCGTCGTGCGACCACGATCGTACGACTACACCGGCTGGTCGTACGACGATCGTACGAAAAATAACGCCGCATTGTAACGCGGGCGCCCTCTTGTCGTACGATTTTAAAAGGGTCGTACGAAAATAATCATGCGATAATCGTAAGGTGTGTGCCCAGCCTTACAGTCCCTGGCTGCTGGAGACACCCACAGGCAAGCACAGGAACTGCAGGACCTGGCTCCAGCACCACCTCGGGGGGGTTCGGGATCCTGACACTTACTCCTTCAAGGACCTGATACAACAATATCGTATCCCTGCCCAGGACTTTACACTTTCTACAGCTGAAGACCACATGGCACAGTTTTCTGGGAACGCCAAGGTCCCTTTACTCATCGTCATTCCTAGATGTGCTCATATCGAGCAAAGCTTATTCCATATCAACCATATACCCAAAACTCCAAGCTTTATTCCTTCCGCCCCTCTCAAGGTCAAATATGAAAGGGACTTTGATGACCCAGATTTACTACCTAAACTCCTCAGGGGCTACACCAAAACGAGATCAGTAATAACTAATGAAACTTGGAGGGAGACCAAATTTAAAATCTTACATCGAGCCTATGTACCTTACTTTATTCCAGCAACGGCGTCCACTACACCACGTCAATCAATCTCAATTTGACCTAAATGTGGACTGCAACCCCCGACCTTACACCACAGCTTCTGGGGGTGTGCAGAGATATCAAACTTTTGGAATCAAGTTCTAGTATATATCAATACCATTGTTTCATGGAAACCTGACCTTGATTACTCCTTGTGTCTCTTTGGTTATCTAGACCATTCTACTGAACAACGTGGTCATACCAAATATAAAGGAATGGACTGGGTGCACATCTGTCTCCTGGTAGCTAGGAGATGTCTCATGAGACACTGGAACGCCCCAACAGTCCTCAAGATACAGGAACTCATCAATGACTTGTCAGCTTTACTGGCTAAGGAAAGACAAGATGCCGAACTGCACAAAGATAACCATATCTCATCCTTTTTCAAGAGATGGAAACATTTTATTGTGAAAACCCTCACGGCAATGGAGATCACAAACCTGGTTCAGCCCTTCAGGTATACTAAGTGGTATTTGGAGGCAGATGTGTCGAATGCACCGGGGAGTCTGCGATTAGCTCAGGATTAGTCTGACGGTGTGATGCCAGACTGTTCAAACGCTGGGCTCTCAAGGTACTCACAGCCTCGGGTGGAATCACTGCACCTTCATAGAAGAGCCCACCTATAGCCTGACCAGTATATGCCAGTGGTCTTACATATGCACTCCTTAGGTGTTTCCACAGCAGTCCAGCCCCATAAGCCCGTTACCAGGACAGGTTGTCAGTGATCTGAACAGTGGCATATTCCTCCTCACAGCTGCCTGTGACAGCCAGCAGCCTGGGATGCCTTAGCGACCCAGGCAGCCCGCACAGCATCAGGGGGATGTCCAGGCCGGGCCCCCCTGAGCCCCAGGCCCCATAGAAGCCGCTTGGGTTGTTCCACTGTTCCACCACTGAAGAATAGTAAAGAAGAAGGAATTAAATATTTTTTTTAGTGTTGAATTAGTTTTTATTAACATTTGTAAAAGGAGATTCAGACAAGGCACATCATAAATCAAGCAACGTAAATCCCATTATTGGGAAAAAATATGAGTGAGGAAAACTCTCAGTGGCACGGCGTTAACATCTGTCTAGTGCCCGACTCGCTGCAGTTGGTCAATTTGTATAAAGTTAAAAAAAAAAGTTACACCGAACATGTGCGAGAGCTGAGAACAACATTCTGAACAAACACTTCCAGGAGCACACTACAGGTCTGTCCGAACCTGTGTGGTCTGGAGTTATCCACATTATTAGCATACAATATAGTCTTCTCGTGAACCGTCTGACGTTGCATTTATATTAGAGAAGCATTAAACAGAGGGACAGCCGGGAATAAGGGATAGAAGGAGAAGAAGAGTATACCGGAGGTAAGACTGGGGTTAGGGGTGGGAGGGGGAGGTTCATCAATCTGCAGTCACTGATATGTTACGGAGGCAGATGGTTCCCATCTTCTATCGGGAGATTGAGATTCGAAGAGGGACTGGAGGTGAAATATTTGTTTTAATTGTTTATATTTCGGTATGCTGTGTGAATAGGAACACATAACAAACATATAGAGGGCTTTTCTCTATTTTGCTTGTGAAAGTGGAAATAGATTATATGGATCTCTTGCATTAGCTAGCAGAGCTGTCTGTGTAGTTACACAGAATTCTACAAAAGATGCATGAAAAGTTAATTTCCATTTTTGTTTAATACTAGAGATACTTGTTTTCCAGATTATTTGAGCTTTTGGCTGAACCACCACAAATTACTATAAGTCCTGGGTCGGTTACATCCTCTTCAGCACTCTTCAGGGAGTTGTGACTAGATCGCGCAAAGTTATATCAGAACCCTTCACCATTTTCAGTACCAACTAATTTATTACAGCTCTATGCATGTTTTGTACTGAGCTAACAGTTTCCATCATTGTTCAAACAGTTGCTCATCTAATACCTTTTCTCACTTTAACAAATATTTAGGTGTCAAAGGTGTATCAAAAGAAGTCACATTTAAAATAGAGTGGATGTATGGGGCTAAGGGGTCTCTGTTAAATCCAGAGAATGTAAAGGTTTTCAAATGGAAGCCCAAAAATGTTTTTCTTGCTCATATAAAAAAAATAAAAAAAAAATCCGATTGCTAAGGGGTCTCTGTTAATCCAGAGAATGTAAAGGTTTCTGACATCCTGTAGGGCATATGCCCTTGTAGTCAATGAAAAAGGAGACGTGAACAATGTGTCTGAAAATCTAAGGATTTATTTTGTTATGGGAACTAAGTATAGTGTAAAAGGGAATCAATGGTGAATTAGGAGGCCATTTCCAGGCCTTACAGTGGATCCCAGCTATGGAAAGCCTAATGGGTCAAATGTAAAGTATGAGGATGCAAACATGCCATTGTGCATGGTGGAACCGACAGATGCTTGATGCAGATTCTATTGAAATCCATCTAATTTACATAATATGTAAATGCAAATCCGGTATTTTAGTACGTATAGCTGCCACCTGATAGTGTCTTAGTGGGAAGGCCCAAGCCACCTCCTGGTTTAGGAAAGAATTGTATTTTCAAATTTGTGATTTTTTTCCCCTAGCTATGCATAAAATATATTAGGACCTTTTTTGTGCTATAAAAGGCTTTTTAAAATTGGCTTATTGTACAAACAATATAAAAGGCCACACAGGATGTTCACCAAATAAGATTAAGCAGCCCAACTGCTTTCTTTTCTGCGGCACACCATTTTGTTTGTATAGATCTGAGATCTTTGGAATTAAAGTGCAAGTAAAGCCTATCAATGGATGTTTCTTTTTTGCTCCCTTTTGGTCTGCATAATAAACCATTACAGTGAGTGAAGCTTGTCATCACAGGACAGAAATAAAGCTGCCAAATGGAAAAAAAAAGTAGCTAACACATCTGAGGAATGGTAATCTGTAATATATTACATTTGTATTCTTTGGGTTAGATACACTTTTAGTTGTTCCCCATGTATTTCAATGTGATTAGTTTTCATCAAAACCAGAAATCAGTTAGAAATTCGTTTGCTCTTCTCTCTGACGGAATATTTATTTTTAAAATGTCAGACATAGACATGGTAAATTGTAAAAAAATTATAGAACATCAATTTGCTTATATCTGTAGCCACCCTGCCTTAAAGGCGAGTGATTTTCACTCCACCTCATAGTTCTAGCCGACCTGTGACAATGAAACTGTCACAGGTCGGCTCAATAGATCGGGAAGTGAGCGAACACATACCGTCGCTCGCTCACTTCTCGATCCTGTCCCTGCAGAGAGCCGTGACTGTCACTCACGGTTCCCTGCAGGGATTTCCCTCATCCCCTGTCCGATCCTCCAGCGCTGACTGGTGGAACGGACTGGGGAGGGGGCAGGTTCTGCTGATAGGCAGAGCCAGCTGTCAAACACGCAGCTGGGTGGATCCACACAGTAATGTCGGGATCTGTCCCGGCTACGGTATACTGAGCTGTGGGTGACAGGAGGACGCTAGTTTGTGTCCTTCCGTTACCCTTGGGAGAACTATAGGGAAAAGCACTGACCCCATAGTTCTCCTTTAAAGTGATATTAAAGTCACAAATATTTCCCCCATGTTGTTTTAAGGACTTACCTTAAATGATGCCTATTGATTCAGTCATCTTCTTTCTTCCACTTGTTTCCAGCAGTCCCTCCAGCGCTGGTGGCGGTCTCTGATCCAGCGCAGACTGCTATCTCTTCCTGTCCCATGGTGTCTGTCTGACATGCACTTCTCCCGACCGAAGATCTCTACTGCACATGCACCTGCCCCGTCATACTGCATGGCTCCTCGAGAAGCTTCAGATCTTCAGACGGGAGCGAGCGGCTGAGACAGAGGTAAGTAATTACCTTTTTGGTAATTTAATTTTTAAAGAAATGTTTCTACACTGCTACGAGAACGGGAGTTTAGTTGTACTTTAAACAGGGGTGTCTATTTGAATTTGTTTGCTTTCATACTGTAGTCAGTCTGATCCTGATTTGTTAGTCTATGCTCATTTGGTTTCCCCTAAGCACTCTGTTATCTTTGCATCTGCCTGATGCTGGGTGTGACTTTGCTGCAGATCAGAGCAACCAATAATGGCATGTTATGAATATGTGTGTCTCTGTAGCCAATCATTAGGAAGTTTATGGCCAGTGGTGCATGCTGGGGTAGGACATAAGTGGGTAGTAGGACAAATATTCAGGGCGGACCATGTGAGACTCTCCTGTTGCCCCGGGCTCCTACCTGGGGGAGGGTGCTGTGAATTGTCTGACT
The DNA here is from genome assembly GCF_000935625.1 of Nanorana parkeri. Lineage (NCBI taxonomy): Eukaryota > Metazoa > Chordata > Amphibia > Anura > Dicroglossidae > Nanorana > Nanorana parkeri. Next base: position 553,013 of record NW_017307322.1, read on the forward strand.
CTTCTAGGTCTGCAGCCTAGAAAGGAAAGCCATGTGTTCACACTGAGGCCTGGGTCTGGGGCCTAGTGAGTGAAGCTGAGGATGGAGATGACAGAGAGCAACTTCACCTGGTTTTGGGAGCCAGAAAAGTGATCCACTGTGGCAGCATGGTGACTTATTCTGGAATGGGCTAGTAACTTTTGCAATCAAGTACTGCACAGCCAGGAGCTCAAGGCACAGATTGCTACAATTGGCTTAAAGGTTATCTATCTGTGAAGGCTGCAAGTACTTTGTTCCATCATTTTGGAGTATACTACATTCTGGGTGTCCTTTGCCCTGGCCCTCTCTCCCTAAGTTCTTCAATAAAAGTTCATCAGCTTTGCATCTCCTGTGTGGACTTCAGTTTTATGCCCCGTTCACATATAGCGAATTGTCGCGTGATTTCCGCCGCGATATCGCGCATTTTTGCCGCGCGATATCGTGAGAAGTCGCCGGCCAATGCTATTCAATGGAGCTGTCTTAACTCCATGTCGCGCGTCGCGGTCGCAAGTCGCTTCTACCGGACCCTTTTTTCGGCGGATTTTGCGCAATTTTGCTTTTTTTCTATGGAACCCGTCGGAGAAGGTCGCGCTACCGTCGCTGGATCGTCGCTGGAACGTCGCCCCGAAAGTCGTGCTATCCCGGCCGCTGCAAAGGTATGTCGCTATATGTGAACAGGGTCTCAATGGTCGCCACTGGAGGATTGGTAAGTGCTTTAGGGCACTAACATCATTGTGAACCCTAGACAGGCTAGGAGGGACCGTTCTATTCAGTGGCTCCTTCGGGGGTGAGTGCTACATATCTTTAAGAGAAGTGTCCGGGCTCTTCTAAAGCAGTGGTTCTCAACCTGCGTAACCTCAGAAACCACATTTGTCCTTGGTCATTAAGTCGCGACCCAAGTCGCACTACAATGGAACGCACAGCATTGCGGTACCGCGTGTTCTGGTGCAGTCGATTGAACAGTGGGTGAGAGGTGCGTTTGGGGTACCATTCAAATGAATGGCAGCACAAAACAAATGAATGGCAGCATAGCTCCAGCCCACCCCACCCCACCTCAAGCTGACACTTGGTGCTGGGCAGCATATTTTGAATGACTGCTTGGCAACAAAACTGACAGCGCTGATAGGGGGAGGCTAAGGAGCTTCTCACCTAGAAAAGTGGAAGCCAGGTGACGACCCACTGGGCATGGGGTTGCGACCCACTTTTGGGTCACGACCCACCGGTTGAGAACCAAGGTTCTAAAGTGTAACAAGCAGAAAACCTGTGCAGAAGATTAGCCTTGACTTGTGTTCCCCAATCAAAAAGAGAACAGATACTGCATATTCATATCTTTATCTACTCTGCAGGTACAGAACAGAGACCCAGTTTTGCAAGAGAACAGTCGTACCAGCATGTAAGGCATATTCTCTGGCCCTGAGACGTATCTACAGATAATAACACCTATGACAAGCACCGAAACTGCATCCAAAAACTGACACCCATACTTTAGATTGAGTTCCCCTTACATCAGAGTCCCCAGAACTCCTCATTACATCAGCGTTCCCACTTACATCAGAGACCTCAGAGTCCCCCCTTACCAATATGGATGGTAAACCAGAGTCACCGCCACTGCCATTATTCAACCCCCGTTGCTTCCGGTTAGTTAACCGGTCAGGCAGTCTTCTGTCTCCATGGATCAGTATACTTTTGCTGACCCTCAGAGTGGTGCCCCACCTTCAAGTGGTACCCAAGGCATATGCCATATGTGCCATGTCCTGAATATGCCACTGCTGGCCTCCCGTCACTGCACAAATTTGATTTGCTCAGGATAGGTCCATTTAGGCAGAATACGTTTGATTCTAGTAGCTGTTATCTTTGCAAGCAGGTTGGTGTTGATATAGGCTTGGTCACACCATGTCCATTGAGCTGTATTTTTCTGCACGCCACTGCACAGGTATGTGTGAACTGCGCGCAGTGTAACTATGATGCAAGGCTGGGTCTTTACTCACCTTATGAAGCACTAAAATATATGCTAAAATATTTTAATTTTTATATATGTCATTTGGAGAGCTGCAGTGTAAAGGCTAAAATCATGCTTTTCTTCAGTACATGCAGTTCATAATGTGAGACAGCAGAGGGTGATATTGTATTTATTTAGAACATTTGTAATTGCTTGTTACATTTTGGAAAGCCAAGGTTATATTGTGTAAGTGGTTGATAAGAACTGAAGAAAATTGGAGTGAATGTGATGCCATTATTGTCCAACAGAGGAGAATTAGATTGCAGACCTTTGTAAGGCATAGACCTGAGTAATCTTGGAAGTTCAGTTATCATTAAATAACAGCCTCACCTATAGTCCAATTTGCTCATGCAAATAAATAGAATTAGTTTACCGTAAGAGAATACTAATCTGCTGCCTCCTATTGACATCTGACACTAAGTAAATCTTAGTTTCTTCATCATACTGGTTAGTTCTTATTGCAGAGATTTTCTTTTTGAAAATGCTGGTGTTCTAAGTTGTACTATAAGGGTACCTACAGATATAAAATCATCTGCCTGTTTATTGTGTTCACTTCTCTGCTGGCTGACTCTTCTCAGGAGACTTTATTTATTAGGAAGGACCACCCAAGGTATGCTTGCGATGGGGAGCATCACTTTACTATAGCGTTATTGGTGACCAGGCAGACACAACTCAAAAGTGATATTAGAAATGTCGCAGATCCAGTTAATTGGTGATCAATGTCCCAGAAACATTCCCCTCAGGGTAAAGTTCTTGGATGATCAGAATGATGGGCACCAGTCACTTTGCTTAGGATTGAAGAGATATTTAATAATAGCAGATGTGCATGAAGATAGAGTGAAGGAGGGTGTAGGGAGTACAGGATACCTGCAAGTTTACTTAAACCCAGTTCTTGGTCTTCTGCATGTCTTCTAAACTTTTGGATCCCTCTCTCACAGGGATTTACTGGCTGGACACATAAACCCATAAGTGGCTCTTTGACAAGTAAGGTTCAAGTGTTTGGTCGGTCTTAAGATTTGAGGCAGGATAGCAGTGGAAAGGTCCTGCGGTGCTTTCCAACTCAGTCTGTCACTAATGACCTCCACTAACCATTAACCACCATGTGGGGGACAGCCGCGGTTCTGCTTCCTCCAGGTCTAACTGTACATGGCAGCCAGTAACTTCATGGAGGCTTCCCAGAAAGGGAGATCCCCGCAACTTCTCACACCCTTATGCCTACCAGATTACCAAAACACAAAAAGAATTTAGGAAAACACTACAGCCCTACACTTAATTTACTGAACTAGATGAAATTTCTCTTTCCCAGATAGCAAGGATAACTTGCTACAAACTTGTGGCAGGGTGAAATTGTAATTTTGTTAACTTGCTGCACACGTTCCTGGCAAGTTGTAGACTTGCAGAACACTCGCAGCACAAGTTCTAGTTGACACTTTTTGAATTTGTAGCAAATTTGCTTGGCAAGTCTACAGCAAGAGTCCTGCAGGTCTTAGTAAGAGCTCTGCAAGCTTGCTGGTCTAGAGACTTGCAATGCAGACTTGCTGTAATTGTGCAACAAAATTGTGAAGCTTGGCAAGTCTGCAATAGTTTAGCAAGTCATTTTCAAACTTGCAGCTCAATTGCTTGCTATCTGGGTTGGTAAGTGAGCAATTTCTACTATGTTATATGTAAACCTCTGCCTAACTAATTACCAACTTCTCATATATGAAGAAAGTGCATTGTTTTTAGTAAGCCAACCAATTCCAAGGGGGTGATTTACTAAAGTAGAGTAGAGAATGGTCCCTTAGTTCAGTGAATAAATTACATGTGTATTCATTTTCCTAGGGATTTTTCTAAAAAAAGGATTTTTACTTGCACATCATTGGATGAATAAAATGAACACAGCTTCACCCTATTAGCCATTTCATGACCAGAGGTCATTGATTCTTAGATGATCAGCGCGAATTTTGCAGTGCATCATGTGTTGGTTAACTTAGCAATAACTTCTGTCACTAATTTGCATGCTTAAAGTAGTATTAAGGTCTGGGAGTTTTTTACCTTAATGCATTCTCTACATTAGTGTAAAAAACACCCAGTACCTCCCCCCACACTAACCTGTCAGCGCCGCTTGTCACTGCCGCTGTTCCCAAAGCGATCCTCCATTCCCCGAACTTCCTGGTTGCATGGGGAGGTTACTGATGGCAGAGGAGCCCTAGGCTTCTTCTGCCATCATTCAAACTGTTGGGCGGAGAGGAGGGCAGTGGCTTGCCTGAGAGCTGTGTGTGTCTATGGACGCACACAGCTACTGCAGGCATGGCTGGGAAAGACCACGCACGGGTGCCTCCATAGCAGCTGCTTAGCTGATGAAGGTACCTGTGCAGGGGGCGAGCGCTGCGTGGGCCCACTTGAAAACGAGGAATTGAAAACTTTTAAATAAAAACTACAGCAGATTTATACAAAGGTGGTCCTGCTAGCAATAAATAAAAAAAAAACACTGAACCTTTAATATCCCTTTTGATCATCATTTTTAAAACACTAGAGGGGGGATTTATCAAAACTGGAGCAGACTAAATCTGGAGCAGATTTGCACTGCAGCCAATCAGCTTCACTCTCTCATTTTCAAATCTTACCTGAGCAAACTGAAGAGAGATGCTGATTGGTTGCGATGGGCAACTGCTCCAGATTCTGTTTGCTCCAGTTTTGATCAATTCCCTCCATATTGTTTTTATTTTGTACAATGTTTTAATACAAAAATAATCTTTTTATTGTAGATTACCAGTCATTAGTTGTAGTGGCTGCATTAGTTTTCTTTTTTCAGCCTTCTTTTCCAGTAATTATCACCTGGCAATCTGGAAACTAACACGTTTCCTGTCCCTTTATGTCTACACTTATTTCTCCACCGTACACATGGGGGGAGCCATAGTTGTTACATAAGCTGGACTTTAAACATGTCTGCCTTCTTTCACCTCCATTATATGGTGGATTTATGAAACTAGTTTAGTTATAACTAACTAATAACTAATTTAACTAATTCACTCAACACAGCTAAGGCTGTCTGTGCTTTCTTTTCATCTCACAGTCACATGTCCGATTTACCATATTTGCCGGCGTATAAGACGACTCGGCGTATAAGACGACCCCCTACTTTTTGTGTTAAAATATAGGTTTTGGGCTATACATACAGTATACCATATCCTTCTGTATGTACCCGGCGTATAAGACGACCCCCGATTTTTGGGGGATGTTTTAAGGTTTCAAAACCCGTCTTATACGCCAGCAAATACGGTAGTTTTGTTTTGAAGGAAATTCGGAAGGACCGAATGTTCGTTAAAAGAGGATTCGGATTCGTTCGCATTTGAAATGCGTTCCAATATTCAGTCGGAACAAAACAAAATTTACATGTCTAGTGACAAGGACAGTGCATTTTTTATAAGATCAGCAGGTATTTTCTGTACTTGCTGAAAATGTCCTTACCCTGAAAAATGAGAACTAATGCAGCCACCACATCTTCGGACTGGTAAACAGCAATATATTCAATGTTTGTGATTCTTTTTATATACGCTTCAAACGAATGAACTGAAGTTAATTTTTTTTGATCAGATAAATGGTACAGTTACTATCTTCATAAGAAATTATGCCCAATATGGATGTTTGTTGAAAGAGTGAGTATTAGTGTAATTTGTATATGGTCAGGGTTCTAGTAGCATGTCTTCAAAGTCTGCCAGTAGGCATTTGTCCACTCATGTTTGCCATGTTTTAGAGTACTTGGTTACTTTGCCTGCTAATGTGGCTTCAGACTTTTCATGGATCATGGCTTGGGTGACCCTATTTTTGGTCTCAGTAAGGTGAAGTCGAGGACTCTTCCCAGCTTTGGCGATTAATTACTTGGCTGCTGTAGGTACTTGTAATAGAAGGTTGAACTGCGTATTCGTGAGATCAGGGGGAAGCTTATTTAGCAACACCAGGGTAGGATCAGGGGAGATATTGATATCCAGGAGGTCAGAGATAATGTGAGAAGTTTTAGCCCAGAAGGAGAGAACTATTAGGCATGCCCATCACAAATTCACATTAGACCCCAGGTCTGGCATCCTTGAAAGCAAGAGGGTGGATAGCTGGGGGTCCAACTTTTTTTTATTCTTGTTGGTATAAGATGCTATCAAGAAAGCACCTTGGAATAAGGTTGCAGCCAGCATATTTTAAGTCATGTGCATGCACTGAACCTGACCATAAAATGTTTGTCTACTTAAAGTGCTGAGCTGGAGGCAGAGATAGCCATTGTTCTGTAAAGCCAGACCTGGCACATTTGTGGATTTTAAAGGTTGCTGATGGGGGTGGAAAGGATAAAATTCTGATAGCCTTCTGTGGGGCAGGCAGTTTGAATTGCAGTTTATGGTCATGGTCACTAAAGTGTCATAGTGGTTAGCACTTCTGCTTTTTGGCCCTGGGGGTCCCTGGTTAGGACACTATCTGCAAGGGATTTGCATGTTCTCCCTGTGCTTGCATAGGTTTTCTCTTGATACTCCGGTTTCCTCCCACACTCCAAACCCATGCTGGTAGGTTTAGTTGCTCCTGTCTAAATTGGCCCTGTGTGTATGTAAGATAGGGACATTAGATTGTAAACTCCTTGAGGAACGGGAATGTTGTGAATTTGCACTATATAAAGTTCTGTCTCAATTGACGGTGCTATATAAATACCTGCAATAAATAATTAAGGTAAATTTCAACTGCTCAACATTTGCAGTGAGTAGTTACACTTACAATTTTCCTTGGTTGGGGTGAATGGTCATGGGACTTCACAGAACCACCCACCCCCTTTAAACACCAACCATTGACGAGGGTATAAATACCGTCTAGTAAGTGGGTATAAAGAAAAAAGAGACCACAACAATCGTTAAATATTAATGCCTTTTATTGACTTCGGAACGGAGCCCCATACATTACTGCCAAGCATCCTGGATATGTAGTTAAATGTGCACGTACCCTTCAACCCATGATATTTAATAACACATTGAAAACCAAAATTAGAAAATCTTTTTTTAAGGAACATTACAGAGTCCCAAAGTATCTTAGCAAATATAGTATGTATGGATGGGCATTTTGCTAGATGCTAATTGACAGATTATTAAGTCGTTAGCCACGGCAGTAAGCGCGGAGGGTTTTGCTAATGCTTGATGAACTCACTAACCCCAACGGGGCCAAGCTGCAGATAAATCCAGCACCATAGTGCTGCTAATGGCAAATCTGTTTGTAATAAATTATATGTTACATCACTTGTAATTCATTGCCAGACTTAAAGTTGAGAGCTGCCAGAATGGAGAACAGTCAAGCTGGGTTCACACCTGGGCGTACGGAATATGCGCGTTTGCCGCGCATTTCGTGCCGTGCATCTTTACCGCGATTTGCTATCCGGCTGTATCCTAATGGATACGCGCGGCAAATACGCCCCAAAGAAGGTCCTGTACTTCTTTGGGCGTAGGGCGTTTTACAGCGCGTTCCTACGCGCTGCAAAACGCCCAGGTGGGAACCATGCCCATAGGCAATTATTGGTTTTCACATGTTGAGCGTTTTATAGCGCGTAGGAACGTGCTGTAAAACACCCAGGTGTGAACCAGGCCTCAAAGTCAAGATGTGTGTTTTCATGGACCATTAAAACTATTTATCCACAGTAAGTAACTGGGAATTATGGTGAACAATGCCAACGTACATAGCCCTAATGGTTTAGCAGGCCTAGTTTTCTGGAATACTGTTATTGCTATGCCCTTTTCCTGTCTGTAAATCTGTGATATCATTGTTTATGCAAGCTGGTGACATTGAGTAGACAGCTTTGCAGGTTCAAGATACAGTGATCATGTTTAATTTTATAGTTATGTTCCACATTGAACATATTTGATCAATAACTTGGGCCATTTGCGCTCTGAGCTACTGGTTTCACTTAATACTCACTTTGCAATATTAATGTTATCTCTCCTCCTTCTGCTTGGATTTACCTGGTTGCTGAAATATGTATTCGATTCTGGAAATTTTTACGTTTTTTGCCTCATTGCTTCAGCTAATTACTGTATTTTGTTCCTTAAAATGTTAATAAATATATATTTGCTGAATATATTTGATCAATTAATTCTCTCTGCGTCTGCCTCAGTAAATTAGCACTTCTCCCTCTTGCCAGCCCTTACCTGCTCTTTATCAGAAAAGGATTGTGGAAGGTTTAGAACCTTTGTCTGGTTGTGAATGCTGTCTTTGTGTACATTGGGGAGAATTCACTTGGCTTCCTGACTTGATGGCAAGGGGTTAGAGGGATCGAATGTGATGGAAAATCTCTGCAATGGGGTCAGGCACAGGAAACAGATGGATATAGTAAGGTGTGAAGTATGAAGATTGTTAGTGTTGGACTTTGCTTCTGAAAATGCTGGTTTGCTGACTGTAATGATGATCCATTAGCCTCTAGGTGTTTTATGTCACCAAACACGTATGCAGATTAGGAGTTCTGCCTTCATGGTAATCCACATGGTTGTTCAAGATCAGTGTTCTGTTTCTGGCATACAGAAATAAAAGGCTTCAATATCAAAAGTGGCCCCAGGATGGAGCTGAAGAGAAAACATCTCTATTTACAGCAGCTTCACCTTTTTTCCTTTAGGCCCCATTCACACTAAGTGCTATACCTTTTGCAGTGGATCTGCGCGGCCGGGATAGCGTGACTTTTGGGGCGACGGTAGCACGACCTTCACCGTCGCGCTCCATTGAAAAATAGAAAAATGGTGCAAAATCCACCAAAAAAGGTTCCTGCTGGAGCGACAGCGACGAGCGACGGGCGACATGGAGCTAAGACAGCTCCATTGAATAGCATTGGCCGGGGACTTCTGGCGATATCGCATCGGCAAAAATGTGCGATGTCACGGCGGAAATCGCGTGATAAATCGCTTAGCGGGAATGGGGCCTTAATAAAAACTCCCAACATCCCTCTTCCCAAAGAGAAGGAAACAAGTATATCTTGGACATTTAAGTTCCATTTTAGAACTGAGGAAAGAGAAATCCACTGCACAGCACATTTCTGGAGGAAAGAGCCCGAATCTCTCTTAGGCAGCATCGCTGGCATGAATGGACTGGTTTCTTTCTGTATTTGAGAGCTGACACTATATTTACATGTTTTAAATACTGATTGCATGTTTCTGTGTTCTTTATTACCAGTTTTACCCCACTCTGTTTTGTTAATAAATCATCAACATTTCATCTAGTCTGGCTTATTGCAGAATAGGAGGGTTTACCGGCATGTTGAGCTACACACAGGCTAACGTGTAGCGGGGACAGAACAGTCAGCGTCAGAAACTATTGGCAAAGAAAGACAGAGAACTAGCATTTTCAGAAGAAAGTCTTCAATGGAAGCTTTCATCTTTTCCTCTTAGTACAGTTTTCCTGTACTACATAATGTTGGCTAGTACAGTGAATGGTATCCGCAGTACGCGACTGTCATCTGGAACTGTATCACCGTAATGACTTCGTTTTAGTTGTGACCTCTCAAGGGAAGAGGACTGCAGTGACAGCCTACATACACAGGGTGGCTCGCTTGAACTTTAAAAAAAATATTATATCAGCATAAGTATTACTTTCCTGTCCCTTAAAAAAAATTACATGGTGAGGAAAGTGCCATTCTATTCACTGGCTGGCATTGTTTGGTGCCCAGCAGAACTTGTGTAACCAGCTAGAAGTCATGTCACATGTCATATCTTAATGGTTTCATAATAAGAGATCTAGAATACACTGACCTATATAATTATGCTGGTTTAAACAACTGCGCTGCAAATGATGAGTTCAAATGTAAATGTCACCTACAGTCAGTGTTTACTGCCGTCTTGTAATATAGACTAAAATTTCAGAAAGGCATCCTGTTAATTCACTTGTGCTTGATGCCGATGTATGTCATGACCAAAGCAGTACACCTGCGTATTATTTCACAAGGGAGGATGTGCTTGTAGGCATTTGGTGTATGATGAAGCCATCCCAAAAAAGACAATGAAAATGGGACAGCTTATCTGAGCCTACTGCAATCTTTATTATGGTCATGTGAAGGAACAGGATGGTTGAAGCTACTACGTTGCCTAGGGCCTGCATCTGACATATTTTGTACTTGACATTTACTCTATTGTGGGGTGCAAGAAATGTGCACAAGTTGGCTTCCACACTCACAAATTAGCTTTATGTTTAAAGTGGAAGTTCAAACTAGAATTACTCTATGAACAGTAAACAGCCATAATACACATGTAACTTGATAAATGCATAGCACCATGTTTGTTGCTCAGCTTCATCTCCACCCCATGCTATCTATGTCTAGTAATAGCAAAGCCTGATTGGGAAACACTTTTACTGTGCATTGATGCTGTCAAAGGCATACATAGCACGCAAGAGGCTGAACGACTCAATGAAGTGCGTGCTGTGGCTTGTAAGCAGCCATCAGTTTTCAATGCTGATTGCTGGACAACCGCAGACAGAAGTAAAATGTGCTATTTTTTTATCAAGGTAAATGTATTATATTGCTGTTTAACCTCTTTTCCACCATTGTACTTTTATAAACAGTGGATTAATGAACTGTTATTTCCCCTGTTATAAATTCTGCTGGATAAATCACCCACAGGAAGCTCTTCTAAGTTGTCACTAGACAGCTTGGTACGCATTTACCATGCCCTGAGCTAATCCAAGCGAACAATCCTTTATCTAGTGCACCATTACTATGCTCCATGTTTCAAATCCCGAAGTACCAGCATTTTAATCCATTTCCCCCAAAATTTGGCTAAATATTAGATCACCTTGGGGTGTCTACTTTGCAAAAAGGGGTAATTTGGGGGATTTTTGTACTGTGCTGGCATTTTTATTTAATATTTGTTATAATAAGAAGTTGGGGAAACAGTTTTTTTCCCAAATGTTTGTTTTTTTCTAATTTTTATAGTAAAAAATAAAAAAGCCTGTGGTTTTTAAATAACACTAAAAGCAAGCTCTGTCTTTGGTAATGAAGGGGTATATATAAGCTCAAGTGGCCAATGTTCATAGAGTATATCTATGGTGAACTTCTACTTCAACCTGTGATTATAATACAGCCTTTAAAAACAAAATGTAGCCAAAGAGCTAGAGGAACATTGGCTCCCAAAACAATTTCTTACATTGTGTAGACAAAATCAATGTTAGTATTTGTATATCAAAGAGATTGGAATCAAAAACTGTTGTCAACCTTGTTAAAGATATAATCTGAAGGTTAAATAAGCCAAGTAATAGTGGTATTCATCATAATTACAAGAAAATTACACAAACTCCATATGCACAATTGAATGTGAAATTGCTTCAAAGTTATGCTGCGGCAATCACATGCCCCCAAATTAAATGCCTTTTCCTCCTTTTATGTGTCACGGCTCCAGAAATGTTGATATACAATACAAAGCTGGCAACCCTGCCAAATGTAATTCCACAGAAATGTATTCATGCAGATTTGTGTTTACTGATAAATCTACTTTAATTGTGTTCTAACTTGGCATAAGTTTTCAGAAATAATGTTAAAAACAATATACTACACAGTATATAAGCAATGTGAATGCATTGGGGAAATCAAAAACTTGTACAAGATATTTTCTTTCTTGTTATTCTTGTTCCTTGCTTAGTAATTGTGGAAAGTTACAACTACATTTGTACATTTCCTCTCATTATGCTGATATGTTTAGTAGCAATTGCTTAGGTATGTTAGGGTTTGCACAGAAGTAAATGGTATATATTATGTATTGTTGGATGCACATGACATTGTCAATGATCACATTATGATTCTCGGTTATTCTCATTTGTTCTGTGTACAGTGACATCTCTCTTCAGGTGCCAGTGACATACACCGCTGGATGACAAGCTATCATCTCAAACTGAAACAAGGGGTGATCTGCCAAGTGTTTGGCTCACTGTATTGTATGTATGTTAAGGCTAATTTAGATGTAACTGTACCCTAAAGTGACACGAAACTCAGAGTTAAATCTTATCCTAAAAAACAAACAAACAAATGTATCTTATTTGTGTATCACTCCACTGTAGATCCTCAAATAATCTCTGAATATGTGCTGACACTGTCCTTCCTTTTGGAGGGGGGCTATTTTTGTTCACTATGGTCCCTTTGTGTGTTGAAAAGTAGCCACAACTCCAAGCTCATTCCTGTGATGGACTACAATCTCATGTTTCGTTTACACATTTTAATTTTTTTTACATTTTTCAAACAAATCTGCATTTGTACAGAACACTAATTAAAGCCCCAAATATTATATATTTACTGAATACAGCAGCCCTGTAGAATAAAATCATGGTAGTTTCAATTTTAGTGCACAAAAACTATATACAGTATAGGTTCCTTTGCATGGTACATTTTGCAAATCAAATAAAATGCCACCTATTCCTTTTTTTGTCCATTTTGGATAGTGGAGTGAGCTAGAACATCTGCTAGGTTTCTGTTGCTGTTTGCTTCATTAGAGGGGAGACTTCCCTTCACAAACATTAAGGGGTCTATTCACGAAGCTGCCGAAGGATCTGGCCGTAGCTTCGGCCGATCCTTCGGCTGGCTTCGGCCCCAGGACCCCTTCGGTTCAGGAGAACCGAGGGGGTGCTGTACGGGCTATTCACAATAGCCCGTACAGCTCCCGATCACGGCCGAGCAGCTCAGTCGAGCGCTGAGCCGTGCTGAAAGCCGAAGCTGGCCGAGCGGCCGGCCAGTGGCCGGCCGACAGCCTGCTTCTGACAGCTGGGCGGAGCCAGCGGTGATCTTACGGCTGGCTCCGGCCACTTTCAGAGAGATCAGCGTCCCTGGTTACCTGCTAACCAGGGGCACTGATCTCCAAACAGCTAACTCTCCCTGGCGGCCCGGGAGTCTCCTGCTCCCGGCCGCCAAGGAGAGAAACACAGCTGTGTCTTTTTTTTTCTTTATTCTGACACAAGCGATGTCAGAATAGAAAAAAAAAATTCCCATAGAAAAGCATTGGGACATTACTATTGGCTATTTCAATTTGCAATAGCCAATAGTAAACTAGCATTGTACGCGTCATCAGGAGCGGAGGTAGTCTAAATTAAAACAATCTCAGATGGAGTCAATGGATGTTTGCATAAAACATAACCAGAGACAGAAAGTAAATTCTCCCAGACAGTGGAGCAGGTCAGGGTAACAGCACCTGAGCATGTAGAGCCCGTATGGTAAATCTGGGGTGTCTATGCCAGAGACAGTTGCCTCAAGAAATGTAAATCCATCTGTACTCTCAATGAGAGGCGGCACACTAAGAGAATAGTCCGTCAGGTTAGCGCAGCTCCCAAAGCTGACAGGGAGGCCGTCGGTGTATGTCCGGTCATGACTCGCCGGACAACCAGAAGTTCCCATTGGAGGCTTTCCCATCTATTCCTGTTCTGATGACAACCCAAAATTCAGTATTTTCTTTCAGTGATCACAGTCATCAGGACAAATAGAGAACGTGAATCTCCCTAAATTGTGTTTTCGTCAGAAAATCTGCCAGTTGATGGGGAGTATACAACCGGCAGATTTTTGTCTTCAAGCAGGCTAGAAAACTTTTGTCTAATTGGATGAAAATTGACAGGTTAGTGGCGTGGTTGTACAACAAAAAAAGATGCAAACTGCATATGCTTAAATGAAAATCTATCCTTTCAATCGATAAAAATCAGGCAGGTGGTGGTGCTGACGAGCGTTAATTGCGAAATACATTGGTCTGTGCATGATGGGCTAGTTTTAAAGGTGCCCATACACTGCACGATTCTCGTACGAGAATCGCGGGAAATCCCGCGATCGTACAAGAATCGTGCAGTGTATGGAAGGCGTGCGACCGTTTCTACTGTATGGTCGCACGTCTTTTGGCTAAGGAGCATGTTCAAAAACCAGCCGAAAATCTTATGATTTTCGGCTGTTTTGTGGCATGCTCGGGAGACAAATGCCGAACGGGCCGGTGTGCGCATGGTGTGCGCACGCACACACTGCCCATTCAGCATTGCGGTCATCGGAAGCCCACCCCTCAGCGGGGCAGGCTTGTGATGATCGCAAGTACGATCTGCCTGTCCGAGATGGGCAGATCGTACATTTTTTACATTATTTTACAACCATCGCAATTGTAAAGTGTATGGCCACCTTAAGAATATTGAATGAGGGTGAGATGTCTGGACAACAAAAGTTGTACAATGGTTGTAAGGTGTATGGCCACCTTAAAAGGGACAAAGTATGCAATAAAAACCCTACAGGTGCTCTCCATTTCCTCTCCACTCTATCAACTGAAATATTGGCTTCAGTTGCACTATTTTTAAAGTATTTTTTATCAGGAGGCAAATGAAGGTACAGGTTTTAAACGCTGACAATCATTTTGTACACCGTGCTTTTGTTACTTTTCAAGAACCTTTATACTGGCATCCAATGCAGTATCACGAAGGCAATTAAAATTATTGGCAAGTGTAAAATCATCATTCATCTGCTTCATATGTGCCAAAGTTTATTTATTCAGTACAATCCCAGCACTGGAGGGCAATTGTAGCTGAAGAAGTATCCAAATCCTCCTGACTGCTGGCGCTGAAAACTCTGATCCATGGCGTCTAGTAAATGAGACTTTTCCTGCTCTGTGTGTTACAAAGATAACACAGCTGTGAAATATATTACCGAATCATGCATTATAGCAAATTTATAAGAAGTTCAATATGGAAATTAGTGTAAAACCTTGGAGTTTCCTTTTTTTATTTCTTTACATGCACAATAAAACACAGTTTGCTTTGTCATTGCTTTGTCTGTCACCACCTTCTCCTGGTCGTTTTCAAGGCTTCATCTTTCCTCTTAAGCCATTGGGCAGCCATTGATGTCCATGTACACAAGAGTTACATTATCCTGACACCTGGCTCCATTCTTGGCATCTTGCAGATTCCGGCACGGACCAGAAGTGTACTACGCTTGCGCCTCAGGCAGTGTATACTATTTTACCACACCGCTATCAAAGCAATTTTTTTAACATTTTCAAACAAATCTGCATTTTTACTAAAAAACTAATTAAAGCCCCAAACATTATATATTTTCTGAATACAGCAGCCCTGCAGAATAAAAAACATGGTAGTTTCAATTTTAGTGCACAAAAACACAATATAATACCCCATTTTTTGGTACAAAATAAAAGATGAGTTGATGTTGAGTAAAGAGATAACAAATATACCAAGATAATATGCCAAGCCTCAAAATTGCATGTGCCCGCATAACAGCCGAAGATCACAATAATCTCAATACAAACTAAATGTGGGATTGTAGTCTACCACGGGAGTGAGCTTTGAGTGGTGGCTACTTTACAACACACACAGGGACCATGGGGAACAAAAGTAGCCACCCTCCAGAAGGAAGGACAGTGTCAGTATGAATCCAGAGATGATTTGAGGATCCACAGTCAAGTGATAGTTAAGGTACTTAAATGCATTTTTAAGAGTTAACTCCTGAGTTTAGTGTCACTTTAAGATGCATTTTTAAGACAAAATACATATTTTAGGACTAAAAATCACATACACTTGTGAAACAGTAAAATAAGCAAAGTACCCACAACCTTTACAGCTCATCCATCTGGCGTTATATTCAAATGATGCCCGACAATGATAAAATACCCAATATGTGGTGTATTACAGGTCTTCGTATGTGTGAAGCCGCTAGATAAACGGGTCTTCCTTAACCTGTCTAGTGATTTTAGCAACCTGGCTGCCCCAGTAGCACTTACCGCCCTCTGTGGCGAACGATAAAGCTAAGATCCAGACTGTAGATATGATGCTGAATAAACTTTATTGTAGAACTTCAGGGAGAGAGGTTAAGGGCTAGGAACATCCAGGATGTTGTAGACCCCTTTAAGTGGTAGAACAAAGTATCTGCTGCCATCACAGACTAGGACCTTTAAGCCAAATGTGGCAATCTGTGTTTCAGAGCACCTGACTAAGCAGTACTTTAATCAGAAGTCACCAGTCATCTTCAGCCTTAGTATTAGTCACTGGGCCCCTAGGCCCTGGCCTCAGTGTGAGCACATGGCTTGGCCCCCTAGGCTTCAGGCCTAGCCAAATCAGTCTGGAGCCTGGGGGAGAAAGAGAACCTCACATGGTCCCCGCAAATTATTTATGTCCTCTCCCAGCATGCACCACTGGCCTTGAACTTCCTAGTGATTGACCAGGGAGACATAGATATTTATAACAATCCCGTATTGGTTGCTTGGTTCTGTGGCAAGGATACACCCAACAGCAAGCAGATGCAAACGATAACAGATTGGTTAGGGGAAACCAAATGAACATACTGTACACTATAGATCAGCATCAGACTGAATGCAATCTGACAACACTAAATGTGTATAGGCTCTCCTGCTTACAGGGTGCTACAAATACGTTATGCCTAGATTGTAAGCTCTCACTAGCTGTGCTCGCCTACCTCCTGTGCTGAAATTGTATTGTCAACTGCATTGTCTCCCTCAGTTTTGTAAAGCGCTGCACAAACTGTTGGTGCTATATAAATCCTGTATATTAATAATAATGTCATGATAAGCTCATATACAGTACATGTCCCTATATGACATTACAGCCAATGCAAATCAGTGACACAGAGGCCCTGATCTTCAGTTCACCTAGCTGGTGCTGCTGATACCTCTAAACTGTAAACCTGGAAGTGCTTAAAGCTGAGTGCTTCTGGGTTCAATGTTTTTTGGCAGAAAAAGCTTTTTCTGTACAAAGCTGCACAACTAAAGCCAAAACAGAGCTAAATGAGTCAGAGGAGTGACTGTTTCCCACTCTATATCTAGTGTGTTCACATGGAGCCATTAGAAGGCTCAGTGAGCAAGACATAGAGCAAAAAGTTTATGCTTTACTCTCTCTTTGGAGAATTCAAAATGTTTCATAAAACTAGTTTCATGGATGCAATTCGTATTACATGTTAATTTCCAAAATAGAAATGTTTTATATAAATAGCAAATACTGTATATAAACCATCAGCTGTAAATGTAAAGAAAATTAAAACTATGCATGGCAAACAGTGATGAAAATGATAATAGGGAGTGTTCAGCTAATGCTGTGTTGCATCTCCTTGGTTGTGCTCGTTCCCCACAGTGTAATAATATCCAACTAATCCACAAATTAATTTAGCTGGAAGGAGATTTCAACAGGTAAGGGTGCAGAAATTGATTCACATGGACAGGCCACCAGTTGACTGCACATGCCATTCTCAATGATCTCATAATGATTTTCAGCTAATCCCTTTTTCTCTTGCCAGTACCATACACTGCTGGATGATGACCTGTTTCTTCCGGTCGAAAAAGGGTATATTCAGCCAAATAACTTTATTGTAATGTGGCATGACACTCCCTATTCCCTTTTCCCACTCCCTTTATGCCACCTACTGAAGTATGTGTTACCTTATGTACTACAGTCTTAATGAGGAGAACTAAAAAAATGATTATTGCACAGTAAAGATCTTGATGTGACATTTCTCACAGATGCCTCAAAGGGAACCTAACGTATTTGCAATGAATACTTATTTTGAGCCATTGTTGTAAAGTTTACATGAAAATACATTTTTTAGAAATGTACGATTTGTACTTGCTGTTCCATATATTCATCATCGTATTTCATCTAACGATTTGAAGGTTCTATGCTGCTGGAAGCAATTCTATTGCAGTAGAAGTTCCCTGGGGGCTTATTGTTCTTATTTAACAGAGTTTTGTCCATAGAACTACACTGAGATAGGTGGAGCACCAATGCACAGTTACTGTTCATTAAACTGGTTTCCATGTTTTCTTTGAGGAGTGGCAAAAGTTGGGGACTTTTAAAGGGGCTAGGCTTCTTAATTGTTTGCTGATTTGCTGTGTGATCGGTAGTCATCTGTTTTTTCGGCAGCTGAGTTGTCATCTGCTTCCAGGCCTCTCTTATTCTGAGCAGTTGTCTGGCAGTTGTTTGTTGGTCACTTGTTACTCTTTTGTGACCCTCTCATCTTCTGCTCCTGCTGCTTCCTTTGTTGTAATGTGCCTTCCCTAAGGTTCCCTTCTTTCCACCTGCTGCTGCTCCTGCTACCTACCCTTAGTCCTTCTGTTCACCTTTTTTTAGCTTCTGTGTATTCTCAGTCTGTCTTCCTGTTTGCTGGCACATGTACCAAAGCCCCATGTATTCTTACAGGTGTGTGTTGCCTGCTGGAAGGTGTGGCTAACTTCCCTTGAAGTTCCTAACTAGCTATCCTAGTTTGCTGTCTCCTTTATCCTGCCTTAGATTCAACCTTATCTTCTGCACCTTGCAACACTACCATATCTGAGTTTACTTATCTATTTGGATTTGACCTTTGGCTATTTCCGTGACTTTATATTCCAGTTCCGTCTCTTTCCATCTCCATTTCCATCATTTCTCTAAGACTTTGTATTCTGATTATGGCATCCTCCTGATCTAGTGCCCAGTTAATGAACTTCCCAATAGTGACTTATTGGGGTTGATTTACTAACCTTATAAACACACCATGAACATGCATACACCTCTGTAGTGTGTTCCCTCCCAGCATGATCTATGGGTGGAATCTAAACACCTTTGTAGTGTGTACACACCCAGCAGGTGTGTTGTGCAAAGCCCTGCATGAATTTGCAAGGTGATCTTGTGTAAATTAGCTCTATGTTGTGTTGCTTGCGTTGATGAATGCAGGAATGTAAATGCATGAGCTAACCATTTTTGTCTAAACTGTGAAGCAGCATTATATATGCATCATGTGCATGATTTTTCCATATATGGCATTAGTGGAAATATGCTTTTAGAGACTTTTTGGTTGATAAATACGTTTTGCTGTGTAAAAATCACACGCACCTAGTGCGTGCGTGTGTTTAGGTTAGTAAATCACCCCCATTAGCTTGCCCTATGGTTTACCTATGCTCCTACTTACCCTTTGCCAATTTTACCTTCTCTAGATATCACCTTAGTCTATCTTGACTTTTCTCATACTATTTATTTATTGGTAGGGAACAGCCACCTTGTTTCCTAGGCCATGGAATTGATTTACTAGAGGCAAAAAAACTGTCCACATTGCAAGGGAATTTGCACTTTGCAGGGGAAGTTTCCTATAGATTGGTGAAGGTAGTGAAAGAATACAAAATCAGTGGCGGAACTACAGCCGGTGCGGGCGCACCAGGGCCTCGGCCTGGGGGGGACCCAGCACAGTCCCAGCACTGGATCGGTATCCAGTGGGACCTCCATCTCTGCGCAGAGAGTGTCGGAACCGTTCATCCGACACTCCCGGCGCAGAGATGGAGGGCCCGCCGCCCGCCGGATACTGATGGTTGCAATGGCGATAGAATGCTGACCCGGACGACACTCCCAGCACAGAGATGGGGGGCCCGCCAGCCGCCGGATACTGATCTTAACATCTGACACTAAAATGCGGGGCCTGTCCGCCGGCTGTGATAGTATTGGGCCAGCCGGCCGCTGTGAGGAGGGAGCCGCGGAACAAGGAGGCACTGAAGACAGCCCTGCAGGCACATCATGGGGCCTCGGACGGCAGTGAGGACCCAGCAAACAGAAATCACTTAGGAAACAGGTGAAGACAGAAGACCGGCCAGAAGAGGTAAGGGTAAATAATTCATTAAAATAATTATTATTTGTAGCCTAATGTTGTATAAAGTACTGTTGCAGCAATGCAGAATGGCACCCTCTATAGAGGACTACAAATCTCAGCAGTACTTTATACAGAAATGCTATTGTTATATAAAGTATTGCTGGGATATGTAGTCCCCTATAGCCTGTGCCATTATGCATTGCTGTAAATATTAGGGACGCACCGATATATCGGCCGCCAAAAGATATTGGCCGGAAATGGCACTTTTGGCTAAGTGCCGAAAGTGCCATTTTTCTGCTGATACAGCGGCGCATCCATGCTTTCTTTCCTCCCCGCTGGGAGCTGCTCTGTGTCCCAACGGGAGGAGAGAAAGTGACAGCCGGCCGAGCGCTGTGGGAGGAGAGCGCTGTGTTTGTGTTTTTTTTTGGGGGGGGGGGAAACAAAATCTTGCACCAGGGCCCTTGGTTCCTTAGGTCCGCCACTGTACCCAATCATGCGTGTTTTGCCTGAAAAAAACTTTTACAGCAATTTATTTGTCTAGTTATTGTAGTGAATCCAAGAAAACTAACCCAGTAGTAGTATTACCATACTTTTACTATACAACAATGCTATGTACTCAAGTTACTTAGTTACAGATAAAACAATACAAAACATGCAGGCTACTACAAATATGCATACATTCACCCAAATCCACATGCTATCTATCCTTTCTAGCACATCCAATGGCTTCTATGCAATAGGAATACACTAAAAGTCACTTAGCTTTTGTTGGTTGCTGGTTAACAAATTCCTCATTGAACAGGACTTTTGATGATTAAGCGTTCTCAGCTAAATGGTTCCTGTTGCAGTTTCTCACTCTTGAAGAGGGGCTTTAGTTGTCTTCAGTTCCAGTGAAGTCCCAACTATTTAAGTGTGCAGTAGCCGTTTGTTTATAAAAGTTGGTAGCCCACTTCTGGGCCTCACCCTTAATCTACTGCATCAGATTTCTATGGCAGGTGTATGTCTCTTTTTCCAACTCTAGATGGCAGAACAGCACCATGAGCCCCATCCATGGTCAGCTATGCTAAAAGGTCAGGCCATTGTTGACCAGCTTGGGTATGATATGTTTCCATCAAAACAATGGATGGCCAGTTTAATACAACCTACACCCATATATGCCATTGTGAGAAAACTAGCTTTGTGTCAACACTGCTTAACTTAACAATGACATTTATATGAGCAACCAACTCCCTTTAGAGACCTGATGTTTGCAAATTACCATGCTGGGCAAATTCTCCTGACGTTACCTGTGTGCGTGTCTGAAAAATCATATAAACAGACGTACTTATAGATATATCATTATAAATACATTATATATCAGTATAGATACAGTATTATATGTAGATTTGTTTTAGGCACCACTTCACAGCATGTATGTTGTTG
The DNA here is from genome assembly GCF_000935625.1 of Nanorana parkeri. Lineage (NCBI taxonomy): Eukaryota > Metazoa > Chordata > Amphibia > Anura > Dicroglossidae > Nanorana > Nanorana parkeri. Next base: position 574,009 of record NW_017307322.1, read on the forward strand.
AACTGGGGAGGATGCAGAGAACGGCAACTAAATTAAGAGGCATTAAGAACCGATGAAGAAAAATTAACTGACCTAAATGTATTTCCTTGACGAAGAGCCAATCAAAGGGGAACATGTTAACCTTGTATAAATACACAAATGGTCCAGACAGTAAACCTGGTTCAAAGTCCACTTGAAGGTCAATGCAAATAACAAGGGGGCACTATTTGCACATGTAAAATAGTTTTTACAGTAAAAGCTGTGAAAAGTGTGAAATAGACTTCCACATGAACTACTTCCAGCTGACTATGTAGATTCATTTTAAAAAGGCTGGTTGTATTTCTCAATGCACAAAACATTACTGGCTATTAATATTTATAAGTAATACTGTACGATTGTAGATTGGTGATCTTGGGAGTATTTGATTGGCTCCAGAGACCAAGAAATACATTTTCCCCATTGGAGAAAATTGGACAATGCTTTATAAGGTTTTTTCTACATTCCTTTGGATCAAGTGTGTGTTAGAATTCTGAAGATACAGTTTTTCCATTTATTTTTGTCTTTTGGTTGAACTTGGTAGACATATTGCTTTTTTAACTTGAATAACTATGTCATTTTGAATTTACATTTTTATTTGAGAAACAGAAATTTACAGCTTTGGTCATTTAATGGACCGTGACATTTTGGAAATCTAGCTAATAATGCAGTAATAACAAATACAAATTTGACCTTTGTTTACCCAGTTGTGGACATTCTAAAAAAAAAAAGAGGGCAGATACATTGACAGCCAGGAGTTGCTGGGTAAATCCAACAGCTATTACAGCCACTGTCGTCAAAAAACAAACCTTCTGAGACAGCGTTTATAAGCATTGTTCAGATGCGGGATTCAGAAATACAATGTAAGATTATTTGTCACTTTTGTATTTACTCTGTTCAATGCATCTGCAAATCAAAGGTTTGAGTTTTGATCTCAATATGTCAGTTAAATAAACTAGAAGAAATGGTACATGCATGAATCTATAACCAGCCTTAATAGCAGGGCGCACATTGGGAAGGCTTACAACAATACAAAACACAAAATTTCCCCAGCCTCAACCTGCCAGCCAGCCTGCAACCAAACAAGTAGCCCTGTCAACAGTATGCGTTAAAATCAGAGGTTTTAGTTGCACAAACTTTTGGCCAAAAATATGTAGAAGCCACACTGCCGCGCCAAGGCACCTCTGCAAAGTGTGGTCCTAACTCTATGTATCCGAGTCATACATAGAGTTAGGACCACACTTTGCAGAGGTGCCTTGGCGCCAAAGTGAGTGAGAAAGAAGAAGCCCTCACTCTTTGGCTTGAGAAAGAAGACCAGCTCTTGGAAACACGTAGCCAGCTTTGACACTGTTACTCCTTACCCCGTACACCTCCATTACTCGCTCTCACCCGCTCTACCCCACAGACACACGGCTCGCTGTTCCGAGCTTCCTGCTCGTGCCCTCGAGCGGTGTAGTCTCACTCCTCTCATTGACTCACCCCGACCTCAGCATCCACCTCCAGGCAATCAACTCAACCACCGGCTTCCCCCGGACACTCTCCGCTTGCCAGCACTAGCCGCTCGTCAGCGGGCGATACAGGCCCCGCCCCTCCCGAGTGCGTCTGCATGGGGTCCCCACTGACGTAGTTTCTGACAGGGGAGTACAGTTCACCTCAAAATTCTGGAGAGCCCTATGCGCAGCCCTGGATATCCACTTGAGCTTCTCATCAGCCTACCACCCTCAGACCAACGGCCAAACAGAGCGAACCAACCAGACCTTGGAACAATACGTTCGTTGCTTCTCTACCTTCTCACAAGACAACTGGGTGTCCCTGCTTCCGCTAGCAGAGTTTGCCTACAATAACTCCAGGCACTCCACCACCGGTCAATCACCCTTCTTCTCTAACTACGGCTTCCACCCAACAGGTCTGCCCATCCGAAGTCCGCACTCTACAGTTCCGGCCGCCCAAAGTACCTTGGATTTTCTTTGCTTCAATACCCCTTTACTCCAACAGGCCATCTCCAAAGCTCAGGTCGAGGCCAAGAGGACCTATGATCGTTCCCACAGGGGGGACTTAGCACTGCAACCTGGAGACCTGGTGTGACTGTCCACTCGTAACCTCAAACTAGCCTGTCCTTCCAAAAAACTGGGACCCAGGTACATCGGCCCTTCCCAGTGGAGCGTCAGATCAACCCAACCTATCACCCCTAGCAACCGTGGACTCCCATCCATACACACCTCGCCGCTGATAACGCGCCAGTATCCACTACTTGGTAAGTCTGATTCCCTTATTTGTTTTTGCCAAGTCACCACTTGGTAGTGGCGCTTCTGAACTTCTTGGTTTTCCTGACAGGAAAGGAAACCTAACTGGATATTTTGTGGCTATATTACATGCAAGTCATAATGAGCCATGGGGTAGGAAAAGTACTGTTATGTTGCATTTATACCTAACCAATTAATAGAATTGAACTGCCTCACCTAATAATAAATGCCAAATGCATTAAATAATTCCATCTTTCTGGAAAAAGAAAATAGTAACTATATACAAAGATAATGTAGCATGTGACAAGCAACAAGCAGAAATAGCCATAGTATTTCTAATTGTACTTTCTAGGCCAGTTTTCCAAAGATAGGATCCAGTTTTATGAAACTGACCATGAATAAAGCATAAATGTTAACTACAGCAGTTTTTTTCTGCACCTTGCTATGCTACCATATCTGAATTTCCTTTCCTGGGGTTGATTTACTAAAGGGAAATACGTTGTCCAGTTTGCAAGGGAATTAGCACTTTGCAGGGGAAGTTTCCCATAACTTGGTGAATGTGGTGAAAAATTATTGCTTGGAAAACGTTTACAGCTATTTGTCTGGTTTTTGTAGTAAAACCATGAAAACTGACCCAGTAGTAGTACTAACATACTTTTACTATACAACGATGGAACGTACACAAACTACTTAGAGGTAAAAACAATACCAATACATACAGGCTGCCACACATATGCATACCTTCACTTACATGCAAATGTTATCTATCCTTTCTAGCACATCCAATGCTTCCATGCAATAGGAATACACGAAAAGTCCCTTAGCTTTGTTGGTTGTTGGTTAGCAAATTCCTTATTGAATAGGACTTCCGATGATTAAGCGTTCTCAGGAAAATGGTGTCTCTCTCTCTCGCTCAAAGCATGGCTTTAATTGTCCTCAGTTCCGGTAAAGTCCCAACTATTCAAGTGTGCTGTGGACTTTTGTTTAGAAAAGTTGGTAGCCCACTTGTGGGCATCACCCTTAATTTACTGCATCTGATTTCTATGGCAGGTGTAGCTCTATTTTTTCAGCTCTAGATGGCAGAACAACACCATGAATGCTATCCATGGTCAGCTATGCTAAAAGGTCAGTCCATTGTTGACCAGCTTGGGTGTGATATGTTTCCATCAAAACAATGGATGGGCAGTTTAAAACAAACTACACCAATATATCCCATTGTGAGAAAGCTAGCTTTGTGTCAACACTGCTTAACTTAACAATGACATTCATATGAGCGACCAACTTAGGGTTGCCACCTTTTCTTCAAGTGAAACCCGAACACTCTAGCGCCACTAAAAATCTTTTGGGGAGAATAGAAGAGAGTGAGGAGAGGCAGCTATAGAGAACTGCAAATCCCAGCAATACAAAATAATGTGAAGCTACATACCGGTACTCTGTGCTGTTCTGGGTTGGCGCCCTGATGTCTTCAGGTGGCCTGGTGATTTGTGTCGGCTGTGTAACTTTTGGGTGGGCTGTGCGACACTCGGGTGTCAGGGAGCCGGTGTTGTGTTGAATTATGTTCCCCTGTAAATCTTGGTTCCCCCTGCCGCTTGGCTATTTCTGTAACCCACCTCTTCATGCCTCTTCCCTTCAGCTGCATGGGGATCTACATAGCCCGGCCGCTCTTCTAGCTCTGGTGATCTATCACTTAGAGGAACATCTCCTCGTTCTTCTCTATGTGATAGAGCACCAGAATTAGAAGAGCGGAGGAGCGATCACAGATGCCGCTGCTGAGGTCCTAGTCAAGTGTGATCTCGGGCAGCTACATCGGCCGGAAACCGGAATCTTTCTCTGGGCTGCGGGCACCTGTAAACAGACACAGGCTGCCCGCAGCTCAGAGCAGTGGCGACTCTAGAACAATATATAGGGGGGGCACATACCACAGTCAATACTGGGGGGCACTAATAATTTTCACTAGCCTCCCTCTACTTCATGTCCGGTATTAGGCACTTTAGACCACCACTGACTGTCCGTACGTGCGGGCTGTGGGAGGAGAATAGGAGCAGCCGGACAGGGCCAAAGCAGGTGTTCTATAGTTTTCCCCGACCCCATAAAATGTCTTCACTGTGTCACTTCTGGTGCGGCTATGTCATCCCAATCAGCTGGTTTCCTGATGCCTTTTCTTTATGCGCACCTGAAAGTGACATGGCTAAGAAATTTTATGGGTCACGGAAAGGTGCAGCACACTGGTGGCAGAGTGATCCCTCATTACTGCAATCCTGGTAGTTCTGGTACTGACTCCAAGCTGTAGAGGACTACAAAGCCCAGCAATATATTACACAGCAATGCAGAATACCACCAATTATAGAGGACTACAAATCCCAGCAAAACATAGAGCAATGCATGCTGTATTTTTCTTGAAGACATTTCACTGGTCATCCGAAAGCTGGTCAAATTACCAGTGAAACGTCTTCCAGAAAAATACAGCAAGTCCAGTTGCCTTTTACAGATATTCCATGACCTGGATAAATGAACCTTCACCGACATAGAGCAATGCAGAATAATTGTATATGAATTTGCTACATACTCTGAGCTGCTGCTCTACTCCGGGGTTCTGGCCTGATGTGTTCGGCAGAGGGTGTGGAGGTTCTTAGTAAGGGGAGGTGTGCGAGTGGCAGAAGTGATGTAAGCAGACATCGCCTGGCTCCCCAGATGGCTGCTGCAAGGTACCCTGCGACGCTGGACCTAAAACACCCGAGTCAATTTGAAAAATTTAAGTGCCGGCATCAGTTTTAAGTATCAGAACAGAGCAGAGGTCAGTTATAACACAGAGTACATTGGTCAGCGGCAGGGGCTGACTGGCAACTTTTAGCCCAGGGGGCAAGTACAACCCAGAGGCCCATGGTGCGGCAACTTGACCCCCCTCCCGCTTTGCCTCTTCCCCCGCCTTCTCCCCGCCCGTCTGCCACTTTTGCCATCCATGTAACAGTAGTGTGAATGTATTTATCGGTTTAGGAAATGTAAAGCACACTGGTAGAGGAGGGATGCCACGTCAGGGCTGTGCACGTGCATGACTGCTGCGACCTTGGTAGTTCTGCCACTAACTCAGAAATACATTGTGCAGCATTGCAGAATGGCATTGGCTTTAGAGAACTACAATTCCCAGCAATACATTACACAACAATGCAGAATACCATCAGCTATAGCGGACTATAAATCCCAGCAATAATGACTACCATCAGCTATAGAGGACTACAAATCCCAGCAATACCATTATACAGCAATGCAGAACAGCATCAGCTATAGAGGACTACAAATCCCAGCAATACATTGCACAGCGCAATGCAGAATAATATGAAGCTACATACTCTGTTGCTCTGGGTTCTCCACCTGATGTCTAAAGGGTCTCAGGTGGGCTGTGCGGGTTCTCACCAGGGGTACAGAGAGTTTCACGGGTGCGTGTGTGTGCAGCAGAGGCTCCCTAATTTGGGGCTCCCTAATTTGGCTCTCAGGTGGCCAATGCGGACCGCCAGGTGGTCAGTGCGGGCTCTCTGCTCCAAAACAAAAGGCTCCAGTGATGGACTACTAGTTTGTATTGAGATTGTAGTC
>NW_017307322.1:584473-614132 GCF_000935625.1 Nanorana parkeri
CTGGTCCGCCGGTGTGCCCCCTGCCCCCGGCCGGCCGGACCGCATCCTATGCGGCTGCTGCTCGGTCCTCAAGGGGGTCCTCAGAAGGACCCAACCGTCTGCCCTCTACCGAGCTTGATTACAGGGCCGCGTCTGCCTGATACAGCCAGCCGGATCGCATACCGAGGATGGGTGCAGGTGGCAGCGGCCGTTCGCAATGGCATCAGAGAGGCCCGGGGGGCAATTGCCCCCGGCCCAGTCCAATGGTGGCAGGGGGGAGGTGGAAGCAGCGATATTTCCACCATGTAAAGCCCCAAGCAGCCTTTTCTGCAGGTCCTGTCCCGCTCTCCTAAGATGTACAGGCAGCCAATGGCGGTGCTGCACTCTCCCTCTCAGCCAATAGCAGCTGATGAGGTAGGAGAAAGGCACATGTGACCACTGAGGAGGCAGAGGAGCCCGTAAGTGAATCGGGCAGGGACAAATGTTTGTGCTTGTTTACCCTTGCAGCGACAGAGCTGACAAGGGAGAGCAGCAACGGCGGCTGCTTTCTAAGGGGGATCAGAAGAAGGGAGGAAGAGGAAGTTCCGGCCGTGCTCGGCTTGACAAGGACCTCGGCAGCCGCACCTGTCAGAAAATTTAAAGTGCTGGTGTCGGCACGGCCACGGAGTGTGTTGTGTCTGGGTGCCCGCTGGCTGGGCACCCGGACACAACACACCAAAACCGGACTGTATGGGTGAAAACCGGACGGGTGGCAACCCTAGACCCACTCCCTTTAGAGACCTGATGTTTGCAAATTTACATGCTGTGCAAATTCTCCTGAAGTTACCTGTGTGCGTGTGTGCATCTGAAAAATCATATAAACAGATATATGTATAGATATATCATTATAAATACATTATATATCAGTATAGACACAGTATTATTTGTAGATCTGTTTTAGGCACCACTTTAAAGCATGTATGTTGGTGTACTGTGGAGGATGCAGAGAACGGCAACTAAATTAAGAGGCATTAAGAACTGATGAGCAAAGAACATAATAACCTCGTAAATACACAAATGGTCCATACAGTAAACCTGGTGCAAAGTTCACTTTAAGGTCATTGCAAATGATAGCGCATGCTATTTGCATATGGAAAATCATTTTTACAGTAAGAGCTATGAAATGGGAAACAGACTTCCACATGAGCTAGCTCCTGCTGACTATGTAGATTAATTTAAAAGAAGCCTGTCTGTGTTTCTTAATGCACAAAATATAGCTGGCTGTTAATATTTAATACCATTGTAGATTGATGATCTAGGGCAGTGGTGGCAAACTGCCCTGGTGGCAGTGATGTTGAACATTTCTTAAACCCGAGCGCCCGTACTGCAATACAGTACTAAACTTATTTTCAGCGCTGGCACTTTGAGGTATATAAATTGATTTTGGGCACTCGGGTTTAAAAAGGTTCGTCATCACTGATCTAGGGAGTATGTGATTGGCCCAGGTGATCAGGAAGATATATTTCCCCATTGGAGAAAATTGGACAATAATTAGGGATGCACGGTATCGGTGCTGATACTGGGCATGTTCATGAGTACGATACTAAAAACCAATAATGACACTATAAGGTTCCGCAGTCGCTGGGGACCTCACAGCAGCTTTCTGGGGCGGACAAGAAGCAGGGTTAAAGCTTTTTTTTTCATAACCTGGGGGGGAATACACTGGACTTCTCTCTCCTCTTCTCTCTCTATCTCTCCTTCTCTGTCTGTCCCCACCTCCCCCTCCCCGGGTCTCACTGCAGGATGGTGTGCGGGGTTACCCAGACAGGGGCTGCCCAGGTTTAGTCACTCAGTGCTTGTGCATGTGGCGGTGGCTCTGTGGATTGGCAAGGCTCCTCCTGAGCTTGGGGCTGCCAGGAGAGAGTGAACCAACAGGCGCTACATGCACAATGTGCCCCGGGTCAGCTCTGACCCTCAGCGGTGAGTGTTCATATGTCATGTTCTATTTGTAGGATAATAGTGGCATCTGGCACTGGATCGCATAATCGAAATATCCCCGCCTTCTGGGGCAAGAGGAAGTGTAGTGGTGCCATTAATTTCAATGGCACCACAAACATGCTTCCACCTGGAGCCATGTGACTGGCACAGGTGGAAGCATGCCAGGAACAAACTACTTTTATCGTGCCAAGATGAATGACACAGCGAGCTGAGGATAGGAAATGCCAGGGTGCATGAGTATGGGAGCTCCCCATGGCACGATACTTCACTCATGAGACTTTTTATGGGATAGCCATAGACCGGACGACAGCACATGGGCACGATCTGCATAGGGTGCCAATGGACAGGGCTGGTGCCCGCGTAAGGCTGCATGGGCAGCCACCTGAGGGTGCGGGGGGGCAAAAAATCCATGCACCGGCCCTGTATGCATAATGTCCTCTGTAGCTGACGGTATTATTGACGTTATTATTCTGCATTACTGTATATTTTATTGCTGGGATTTGTAGTCCTTTATAGCCAGTGCCATTCTCCATTGCTGTATAATGTATTGTTGGGATTTATAATTTGCATTGTTTTTTATTTATTTATTGTGCCGCATTAAAAAAGCGGGAAAATTGAAAAAAAAAGCCCTACTTCCATTTCTAAATATTATTTCTTTTTTAACTATGCTTTTTTTTTAAGAGAGAAAAAAAATATTTAACCACTTGCTGACCGGGGCTATTAAACCCCCTTCCTGGCCAGGCCATTTTTCAGTCGAACACTAGGGGGCGCACGCAACCAGGAAGTAAATCACGTAAATGTACGTCCACCCGCTGGGAAGCATCCGCCATCCGCCCGTAATTTTACAAGGAGCGGACGGCAAGGGGTTTAAATGCTTTGTACCAGAATCATATTTTAATTTAATTTAATAAAGGACAAATTACACATACAGGGCCAATTTAGACAGGAGCCAATTAATCTTCCAACATGTCTATGGATTGTAGGAGGAAAGTGGAGAAACCGAAAGCAACCCATGCAAGTACAGGGAGAACATGCAAACTTCTTGCAGACAGTGTCCAAACCGCGTTCTGCAGTGCTAACCACTAAGCCACCGTGCTGCCCACTAAGCCACCGTGTGCTTGTCTGGGTGTTTTTTTTTACTGGTGGACTTATATATAATAATTCTACTTGTCCCCACTATAGGTCCATATACTGTACCTAGAACAGAACTGCTAGCATGCTGACATGGTAGGATATCTGCCTGCCTTTCTCTTCTAAAGATTATATCTAGCTGTGCTTTTGCGTGTATGGTCTCATTCAGCTTTGCTAGGTCCAGCTCTATTATGCTTTTGCAACTATGGTATCGGAATCTACTAGTGTGTTAATGATGTTACCACGTTGACTGGAGTAGGGGTGGGTAAATAACACTTGGCATAAGGGGGAGATGGCATAAACTTGGCCCTGCAGGATCACATCAGTTGATATGGCACCACATAGTCATCACATAAACAGCATACAAGCTTTTATATATCATTAAGCTATTTTAGTTCTGCTTGTCATTCAATCATCAAAAATGTTATGCAACCTTTAGATTCTGATTGTAGAACCAGATACGTAACCGTAAAGTTCCATTGCTGTACCCCTTTCTGATACTGGTAACTCCACCCCACAAAACACGTTCCAGCACATTCTGGAGGTGAGATTAAATATGAGAGATTGACAGGAAAGGAAACCTAACTGGATATTTGTGGCTATATTGCATGTAAGTCACAATGAGCCACGGGGTAGGAAAAGTACTCTTCTGATGCATTCATACCTAACCAATTATTAAAATTAAACCGCCTCGCCTACTAATTAATCCCAAATTCATTAAATAATTCCATCTTTCTGGAGAAGAAAATATAATTATATACAAAGAGAATGACACAGCATTGCTGTTTTTTAACTGCTAAAAATAAATATTGCGGGCTTTGTTGTACTCTTGCCCTCCCTCCTTAACTGATGTGAAAAATATTCTTCCTCGACTCATGCTGCTCCAAAAATGGGACACTAAACACAACCTGTCACATACGGGTAAATTTTTTGCTACTTAGTCTAATTTTCTCACGTCAGAACTGGACCTGGCTCAATTAAAAGACATCATGTGCATTTTACAACATTTTGCTTAGTACCTTTACGTTGGGTATACTTGATGTCTTATGACATTATGTATACCCTGTTTCCCCGAAAATAAGACCTACCTCGAAAATAAGACCTAGTTGGGTGGTGGCATGTGAGGGGGAACTTGAAGAGCAGGAGAGATGGTATCAGCCTGCAGGGACATACTGTATTAAGGGGATGACAGGGGACTCCCTCCGCCCAGCGCAGTGACAGGGAGCACTCCAGTGCCACACTTCACTAACTGCTGTCCCCCTGAAGGCACTGCTTAATGTAATGGTACTGTACTGTGTAGCGGTAAATGATACCATACTTTACCGCGCTGTCTGATGTCCCCACTGCTGCACCGCTGGTACCGCTGTCCCTGATGGCAAAAGAAGCCGGCACTGTAGAAAGCATGCTGCGGCGGCGGAGGGAGCGGAGCCGCATTAGCCGATACTTCCTCTATAGCGCTGCTTACTGTGACAGGCGGAGTGATACCAGATAACTTTGGATTGTTGTACATAAATAACTTTAGATTGTTGTACATTTTGTTGCACATTAAAAAAAAAAAGACATCCCCTGAAAATAAGACCTAGTGTGTTTTTTTGAGGCAAAAAAAATATAAGACAGTGCCTTATTTTTGGGGAAACACGGTGTATATAAAAAAGGCAGATCCAGGTTATCTACAGGAAGTCTTTGATGTGTTACTATTTTGACTAATTAGCCCTTTACTTTATATCCTCATTTACGTTCAGCATTTATTTTTTACATATACCTTTGCTGTGTACTCCTCAGTTTCATAAATTTCTTTTTTTCGAGCATATTCTATTTGTTCTTATTCTACTTTTTTGTAGTTATATGTTAGCAATTAACAATATTACAAGTATAAGGTTGTTACTATGTAATGCTTATATCATTCTGCACTTTGATATGTGCACTTTTGATATGTACACTGTATTATTACTTGGCATTTCTTTATTGTTAATGAAAACCTAATAAAAATGCCATGCTAAAAAAAAAAAAAAAAGATAATGGCACACGTGACAAGCAGCAAGCAGAAATAGCCATAGTGTTTCCAAATGTACTGTATAGGCCAGTTTTCTTAAGATAGGATCCAGTTTTATCAAACTGACCATGAATAAAGCATAAATGTTAACTACAGCAGTCTTTATTTTTCTGCCTCTAAATATAAAAAAGCCACAATCTTGTAGGTTAGGCCTTTTGGTTTCTTCCGCACCGGAAAAATTCATTTTATATGAGCATTTTAACTCCTGAGAATTTTATATCAGCATACCTCCCAACTGTCCCTCATTTGGAACAAAATCCCTCTGTCCCTCTTTCCTTCTCAGTTGTCCCTCTTTTTGGTCTGATGTACAGATTTCTATAGAATGTTACTATTTATATACCAAAATTCTATTCTTCACTAAATCCTTTATCCTATCTCTTATATCTTATCTCTTGTTTTCTACTATGAAAAGCCAGTATAAGGGAATTGGGGCATTACAGCAAACCTGTTTCTTTCCCCTTCATGGCTTCCTTTAAAACACTGAACTATTCCAAACATCTTTTTGTATGTGACTATTATTATAAATCTGATTTTATACCTCTGAAACATTCAGAGTAGAAAACATAATTAGGAAATGGTTCTGACTGGATGAGGGGAGCCCCCAGGATATAGAGCTCATTCTTTGAACTGTTCACACAGGTTACTTCCAGGCGTGGTGAGATCTTAGTGAAATTAACACGCCCTTTCGAATACAAAATGTTTTATAATATAGCTTATGAAATGTAGAAGTTAAAGCTGAACTTCAGGTAAACGACTAATTACTAATATGAACATGAAGGAGCTGTTTTACGCACCTGCTAAAGGAATTCTAATTCTGTTCATCCAGTCCTGAGATTAAAGCTGGCCATACACCTTACAATTATCTGCAGATTTTCTATGGTCAGATGGAAAAGGTGCAACAGATTCCTCCATCTATGCTAAGCTGTGTGGATGCAGTAATCTCCATCTGGGCCAATCTGTTGCACTTTTTCTATCTGACCACATGAAATCTGCAGATAATTGTAAGGTGTATGGGCACCTTTACTCAGCTGTATAACACAGCACAGCCTTGTCTGGAAGAGGAGACTTGAATTTTGTCTATTGCAATTAAAGAAGGAAAAATTATTCTTAACCCCTGCAGTGGGGCTACTCCTGCACTGCAAGGGTTAAATCCTCATTTAGGGTGTAAAATAACAAAGTTATACTCACCTGAACCTCCCAGACAGTTGGCAGTTAAAGCGCTCCCTCCAGCCTGTCACCCCCTTCACTGCAAAAATGGTATATCTCTTAGTGTCCTCACGCCCAATACTCTGTATTAGACGTGATGACTCAAGGATCTTTAGACCGCTGGTGCAGAGAGGGAGAGAGGCTGGAAGGACCGGTTTAACATCCACCAGGCTGCAAGGTTCAGGCGAGTATTTCTTTTTTATTTTACACCCTAGACAAAAATGAGCACTTAACCCTTGCAGTGGGGCTATGTGTGCTTCTTCAGCTGGTCATAGGGCTGACTACAAGATCTGTGTATACCACCTGCAGATTTGATCGTTAGACTAAAAGAAGGAGTATGAACAGCATGCTGACAACACTGCTGCTAAATTGCAAGGCAGTGGCAGTGTTGTCAGCTTGCAACAGGAAGTGCTGTTACTGGCAGGATCTCCAGGTAAGAAACTTTTCAATAAAGTCATAAAATGACTGAGGGATAGTGCTGCAATATAGATTTTACATATACTTTAAATTTCAGTTCAAACACTGATTTCTAAATCCACCCAAAATGCTTCAAATGCTGATGTCTGAAGCAGTACACAAATGCTTATGTGCGTTATCCTTTTGGTTGACTTAGGTTGGAATGAGGATTATTGGTGGTTGTTAGACTGCATTATGTATTCTTGTCTATTGCTTCCTCTATGCTGCACTGCAAAGTACAGAGCCTAAGGGTGAAATTGGTAGGTTGGGACCCCCGATAGGTCCTCATTCATTTTTGGAGATCTTAGAAGTTCTAATTACGTAATAGGGTTCTGCTGAGGGAAACAGTAAGACATTAAAGTCACAGTTGTGATCTCATCAATTAGTAGACATACATTTGTGGCCCAATATTAGGGTTTGAGTACCCAGGCCTTTGTTCACATCTGGACTTCATTTTCCCTGATTCAAGTCAATGAGGGCTAGTTTACACCAGCCACAGTGCATTCCGGCCCGATTCTGGCTCAGCCATGCCCTCCGGCTGCAGTGCGATCTGCCGCACAGGAACGCAATGCATGGCACATCAATGCCTGCGTTCTGGTGCAATCAGAAAAAATAGTGTTCGCAGCATTTGTGAACTAGCCCTGAAAGTGCAAAAGCAGTTTGATCCACCTTGATGCAGCTTAGGAGTTGGTAAAATGCAGGTCAGATGAACACATAATGGTTAAGTGGGCAACAGTTCATTCGGGCCCATTCTAATTGGATTGTGGCTGTCCCCCTATCCCCCTTTGCTCTGTTTTTTTTTCTCCTTGGGTGGTATTGACTCTTTACAAAGTACCTTACCTGGCTTGTGGGTCCGGTGGACAAATCCTCTCCTCGTGCGGATTCTAGACTTTTCTGAGGCTCATTTCTCTCTATATATAAACAGGCTCCTTGGGATAAGCATCAGTTGGCTGGACTCAGTTGGCACAACAAGCTCCCCTCCCAACATCCAATTTCGCTGTCTCTACCTATTGTGGCTTTATATGTGTTTTTTTTAGAAAAGGTGGGGGGAGGACTTTTCTTTGGTTTACATGATTTATGGTATTAAGAAGCTTAGGAGGTTATTCACGAAGGAGCCGAAGGATCCAGCCGTAGCTTCGGCTGATCCTTCGGCTCTCTTCTGTCACCGGAGCCCTTCGGTTCAGTCTATATATATATTCACTATAGCCCGTACAGCAGCTGAAGGTGGCTGAGCGGCTCAGCCAACTGAGCCTAAGTGACACCCGAAGCAGGGCGAACGGCCTGCTAAAGGCCGGCCGTAAGCCCCGCAAATAACAGCTGGGCGGAGCCAACCTGCTAGGAGACTCTGGCAGGTACCGGTCAATAGGAAACAGTTGGGCGGAACTAGCTGTCACTGCTAACTCCACCCAATTGTTTTTCTTTTCTTTAAAAAAAAATCTTTATTTTTAAATGTTACTATTTATTTACATTTTAAAACAATTATTTCCACTTTTTTTTTTTTTTTTACTCTTTTCACTGATTTTCTATTTTGCTGGGTACCACAGAGGTACCAAGCAGAATAGCCAAGCAGAATGACGCTCGGCGGCATTTGGCTATTCACTCACTGCCGTTCAGCCCCTATGAGATTAGGCCGAATGGCAGCGATTGAGCTGCCGGAGCTTCAGCTCAGCCGATCTAGATGTTGGATCGGCTGAGTTGAAGTCCTTTTGCAGAGCATGTTCGGTTGACCGAAGTACAGCCACAGGCAGCCGATATATGGCTGATTTCAGTCGGTGTATGGCTGAAATCAACCGTACGGAGCCGGAGTGAATAGCCGAACAGCATTCGGCTCACTTCAGCTCGGTTATTCACTCACTACACCCTTCGGCAGCTTTGTGAATAACCCTTTTAGAAGGATCTCAGAAGCATCTCAAATTGATCTTCAATGCAAGCTGTATACACCTGAAAGCACGCTGCATTTGAGCATATATACCTTTTGAGCATAAGTGCTAAAAAAGGCTGAGTGCTTCTGGAACTGAAAAAAAACAACCCATGGGAGTGCAGAGTTTACCTAGTAAAGAAGACAGAATAATGACACTACACTTCCCCATTATACTTAAAGTGACATTAAACCCTCAGATTTTTTAGCATAAAACAATACTGTAATGTGTGCCTTACTGTAATCCATGGTTGTTTGCCTTCTCTTTGCTGCTCTTTCTTTTAAATCTGTATCTGTTCTCATGCTCGGCAGAACTTCTGTTTTGCAGCAGACTGCCTTGTCTCAGGAATGGATACACGGTGTCTGTGTGTAGGTTTGCAACCTGAGCCAGCACTAGTGGAAGAGGCACTCAGCTGCAAAGGGAAGTTCTCCCCTAGTATGAGAAGACATGAGGATTTAAAAGGAAGAGTAGCAAAGAGAAGGGAAACTAACATGGATTACAGTAAGGCGCACATTACAGTATTGGTTTATGTTAAAAAATCTGAGGGTTTAATGTCACTTTAAGGCATAAAACGCTTAACATATAATAACGTTTCTTTTTCTATCAAAACTATTATTTTTCTGCTTAGCTCCTTAAAAAGTTAATAGAAAAGTAAGGCATCAGCAAGAAATGACTTCACTTCAGTAAAAGCCATCGCTGACAAGGAGACTTTACAACTCTAATTAGCAACTTCATTTCATAGAAACAATTACTAATGAAAACTGATGTCTACTTTTTTTTTACAAATTTCTACTGGCTTTTGTCTGCCTAAAAAAAATGACTTACAAGAAATGTAGGATGAACTGTACTGTAAAACATTGGTATTTTCATGAACAAATATTTTAAAATGCATGTGTGACCAGGGCTATAAGGCTTGAGATCGGGCGTTGGTTGGGGATCTATAGTAAATATGGTTAGTCACATGCAAGTGAACAAAGGATAAATATGTGGTTCTGGTTTGACATAAGTTTTATAACTACAATATGAATGTAAAAATGACAAGACTGGTTTATTTTTCCACTTTGAGAATACACAAGCTCTCTTGAAGAGGGTCTGTGTTTGAAACGCGTCAGCAGTGATGCCTGCTAAAGACAGCGCCTAAAGATATGTAAGGACCAATTAAAATATACGGTTACTATGCGCCAGTAAGAAATAACAGCAGGCACTAAAAACCACCTAAATAGTGAATATATCGTATAATATTCAGAAATTGTGCTGCGCATAAACAACGTAATCTAATTATCTTCCAAAGTGCTTCTAGTGCATAATTACACCTTTAAAACAATATATAGTCATCCACTTCACTTAAAGTGCTCTTAAACAATATGTGCAATGTATATGAGTAGTAATACTTTGAGGTGCTCCAAGTGTTCTTGCAGGTGTATAGTCCACACGCTTATAATAAAGTGCTTAATGATGCAAAACAAAGTCTCTTGGTGTTGAGTCTTTAAATCCTCCTTAACCTACACTTGACACCACTATGTGCCCTCTTATGAAAAGCTGCTCACCTCCAGGTTAGACCTCCATATACGTCATTAATTGCTCAGAGATTCACCAGGTCAATCACTGACAGTATTTGTTTCTTCTTTCCGCGGTATTACAGTGCAGAGATCAGAAGCCCCATCGCAGATGTTCACAGATAGGAATGAATGGAACTCATAGCGTAAAACCATTTAAGACCGAGAGATGCTTTATTAAAAACTACTCACATGTGGAAAAACATCTTCACGCACAGTCATCAGTAACGATCCGTCCCCGATTATCGCTTCCGCTGCCCAATGTAGTGCTCCGGCTGGATGGGGGGTCAGACCGTACCGCTGTGTCCTTCACTCCAATCTGTGTCTAATAGCTCCACCTTACGTGTAACATCACTTCCTGACTTCGTCTGGAGCTCCACTATATATTGTTATACCGTATATTGCTATATAACACTATCTATTGTTTTTAGGTGTATATATGCACTGGAAGCACTTTGAATGATAATTAGATTAAGTTGTTTTATGTGCGGCACAATTTCTGATTATTAAAGTTCTGTGAGGATTTTTTCTGTGTACTTAGCTGTTCTCTTCACAAAAAAAATGTATATGAGAAGACGAGCTTGTAAAATGATGTTTGTGATTATAATTCTTATCTATTTGTTCAATAATGGTTTATGAAGGTGTGACATGATGCTGGTGCACTTTCTGTTTGTCCTATAGTGTTTCAGAATACATAGTAAAACTGTAAAAATTGGACATCAGTAAAAAATGGAAAATGAAATATTTTATACATGTAAAGATACAGTAGGTCACCAGCACTCCAAGATGCAAAAAAAAATAAAAATAGTTTATTACAAATAGCGTCACATGGGTCAAAATAGCCAAAGTTTCGGGGCCGTGCAGGGTCCCTTTCTCAAAGCCACACAGTGATTGTCACCATTCCATCTGTGGCGGTCACTACGAGCACCTATCTTATCTACACCGGTCACACAATGCTGTATGGTGTGCAAAAGGCACTCTCAACAATTTATCTTACAGAGTATTTCTATTTAAAGAGATACTGTCACCTTTTTCTATTCTGGGCAAGGTGACAGTGTCTTTGTAAAGCCCTCCTGCCCCCACACCAGTTATACTCGCCTTATTAACTTTCCTTTGCTGCTCCTACCTCTGGTGCAGCTGGCAACAATACCCAGTGCTTCTGGGTATAAGGGAACATTGTGACCTCTTTCCATGCGAAAGTGCTAGGGTCTAGCAGTCAAGCACAGTAACATGGCTGGGAATAAGACATCAGTGTTTTCCTTGGTGTACATCACAAGCCGACACCTTGGATATCATTGGCAGCTGCAGCAGAGGCAGAAACTGCAAGGTAACACTGATAAAGTGAGCATAACTGGGTTGGGAAGGGGGTCATTTACAAAGACAACCACTTTGCCCCGCATCAGCAAAGTTAATACGGTGAGCATAACTGGTGTGGGGGGAGGAGGGCTTTACAAAGACCCTGTCGGCAAGGTTACAGTGTCTTTTTAAGGTTTATATATATTCTTATATGCTGAATAAAATTAGTCTGTAGTGAAACCAGTTTCAGTTCAGCCATGAAATTCACATAAACATATGTTATAGATCATGATGTCTTAAGCTAGATTCTCAATTGAATGTTATATGCTACAACCTGCAAACCAAATGACCATAAGAACAAGTGTACATGGGCAATTGGGATGACTTTACTGTGACTGTCATGTATTTACATGCATATGGGATACATTTGCCATGGATTCACAATGGCCTATAAGAAGGGGGAAAAAAGAAAACCACAAAATGATTTAAACTGACCTTAAATGCATTTGAAAAACATAACTTTGTTACCTGTAGAGATCACCTTAAAGGGACTCCCCAGCAACATGTAACTACCCTCCTTTCACTTTCTTGCCACTCCATTCTGGTACTTGAGTCACTAGAGTCTTAAGCCTGCTATACACTGGTCATTTTTTCTTGTTCCATGGATGGTCAGTTCCCCCGGCCAAGATATTGTATTAGCTGCAGTCACTGTTCGGGTATTCTGACAGCAACAGACCTGCAGTCACTGCTCAGCCGCCATTTTTGGACTAGCTCCTTCAACAAAAGTTTATTTAAAAAATTGACTTTTGTCAAACATAGAAGCCCAGAGGGGTTTCCTTTGACTCCAGGCACTGAACGGAGGGGAAGCTGAGTGAGGGAAAGGTAGCAAAAGCAAAACTAAATGGGCATAGAGGAGAGGTTTGCTTGGCTGGTCGCTTGTTTGCTTGCTTGGTTGTTGATCACACATATTCCCTTTAGAATTACCAAAAACTATGTAGTGTGAAGGCCTACCTAAACAAATAGTTTCCTTTTGAGTAGGACCTTGTACTACATCATTTTTTGTCAAAGGGTATTGTATAATTGAATTTTAACATCTGTGCCCACCTTAATTAAAAGGAAAAAAAGCTTCTGACAGGTGTTAGGTTCTGGAACCTTATACCTGCAGTAGCTTTAACCCCTCTCCTCACTTCACTCAAAAGAGAGCCCATTCTAAATGAGCAAAGCTTCGATACCACCATTAATGTTAAAGCCTCTCCGCTCCCATCAGCCTCCAATACATTCTTATGGGCCAGTTATGTAGTATTTTATAGTAATCGGCCAATAGGAATGTGCACCAGGCAGATGGGACTGGCAAAGCTTCAACACCACCAGGAAGTTTTCAGGCTTTGTCTGAGCAGAACAGCAAGCCTTGATGGTTGAAGGATTATGAAGGCACCTCTAGGTGTGTTCATGTGAGAATATCATCATGTGGGCCACAAACAATGGTGTCAGACCTGACATGAAATGGATGCAGTAGGTTGGAAAAATGTATCTGGAACTTTACCACTAACAATACAGAAGAGTTTTGGACCCACTCTTTATTGCCCTATAAGCTTCATGCTGCTAATGTTGCCTCTAAAATTACCCTTTCATTTTGCTTTAAGCAGTGATCAAAATCAGGAAAACTCTTTGAGGAAACACAGTTAAAACCACCTTTAAAACCAGGTGGAAATTTCTGTGCTATAAATACTGTATACTGCCAACAGAACAAAAAAGAGAAACCATTGACATTGTCTCAGATGTGTTCAGAAAATACATAATAATTAATTGCATAGATTTAAAGTGTTCTGCTAAGTACTGTGCATTTTCACAGCTCCACAAACAGCAATTCCCACATTGTTCAGCTCTGCTATAAATGTCACCGCAGAGTATTGATGTATTTCTTCCACCGCATATTAAGGATTCTAGCAAACAATCTATAAAGATATGATAATGTGGTATAATAAAATTTCTGAGATTGGAATGTTGAAACTATAAAGTAAAATTTGTCAGAGGCTAAATTGCCTGCTGTTTTTTTTTTTTCTTACTCGCATATACGTCAAACGGAGAACTAATTAGAACCGGCCTAGCTAGTCAATTCCTGTATTGTGTCTAATATAAGTACTAATCAAGTAGCCGAATTAACCTTTTGTCTTTCAAAAGTTGGATCCCTCCCAGAAACCTGTGACTGTGCAATCACAAGATCATCCAGCCTAATGCATTCACATCTAATCGGATAGATCAGGGCACAACTGACAAAGTGCCAAGATATTGCTCATATGCCAAAGCTTGGTTTGTCTATCATTACACTAGTTTTTCTAGATACACATATTTATTTGCAAGATAACAAATGCTATGTTTTTGCAGGGAACGCTTATGAATAAAGTTATGATGTGAAACAGAACATCAATGACGTCTGTTCATATCAGAATAAAAAATTGCCCAATGTGCATAATAAATAGAGGTAAGTATAACCTTACCAAGACATAATCCTCAATGTCAGTCTGAAGTTTGGGGAACTTGCCACAACAAAGGGATTCTTGATCATAGGTCCCTAGACAATTTACACTACCCCATGACAAATACACCAAGAAGTTAGTTCTACTTGCAGTTAAAATCATTACTCCACAAAGAGATTTAAAGTGACACTAAACTCAGTTTAATCTTAAAAATGCATTCAAGTACCTGAACTATTAATAAAATGTATCTTATTTGTGTATCACTCGGCTGTAGATCCTCAAATCATCTCTGAATTGGCGCTGACACTGTCCTTCCTACTGGAGGGTGACTACTTTTGTAACCCAAGGTCCCTGTGTGTTGTAAAATAGCCCCTGCTCCAAGCTCACTGCTGTAATAGATTACAATCTCACTAATTTGTTTTGAGATTGTTGTCCATCACAGGAGTGAGCTTGGAGCGGTGACCACAAAGGGACCATGGGGAACAAAGCAGCCACCCTCCGGAAGGAAGGTCAGTGTCAGCACCAACTCAGAGATGATTTGAGGGTCTACAGCCGAGTGATACACAAATAACATACATTTTTGTTAACAGTTCAGGTACTTGAATGCATTTTTAAGATTTAACTCCTGAGTTTAGTGTCACTTTAAGATATCTTTTAGCACCGATGGGTCTCAATACAGAGGTGGATATTAGCACAACTTTATTAACCTTTTTATTGTTGCTTGCGTTTTCTATTTTTAACTGCCCTTATGTGCAACATTGTATAAAAATTGTAACACTTCAGTATCTATATAATAACCTTCTCATTTTCTTTTAGGGAGTTGTTGCAGATCTGCCCCATCCAGTCACATAGTAGAATATGAGTATAGTGACCTTCCCTTATTTATGATTAATATTATTTATATCTTTCAACGTGTAGGTATAGGTTGCAATTATATACATTCTCCGAACATATTACATATACATACATTTATCCGTTTAGACATTTAGACTCCTGGAGCGCCAGGGAGAGTTTGCTGTTTGGAGATCAGTGTCCCTGGTTAGCAGGTAACCAGGGACGCTGATCTCTCTGCAAGTAGCCGGAGCCAGCCGTAAGATCACGGCTGGCTCCCCCCAGCTGTCAGAAGCAGGCTGTCGGCCGGCCAGCTTCGGCTTTCAGCGCGGCTCAGCTGAGCCGAGGCATATGCATTCGGCTCGACTGAGCCACTCTGCCACGTTTGGGAGCTGTAGGGGCCATAGTGAATAGCCCATACAGCACCCCATCGATTCTACTGAACCGAAGGGGTCCTGGGGCCGAAGCTAACCGAAGGATCGGCCGAAGCTATGGCTAGATTCTTCGGCAGCTTCATGAATAGACCCCATAGTCTGTTTTTCCATTTGACATTTCCTATTGCAATGTCACCAGGACAGGAGGTTAGGGGAAATCTCCCCAACAAGATACAGGTTTGGGAAGAGATACTGTACATTGTAAGGGGTGGCAGAATAATTTATTACAACTCCATACAGTGTTCTGTAAACACTTCTAACACACCCAAACTTTCATTATTAAGCTAACAAGACCTACTTTAGTCCTATGTGACATATTTGCTATGAAGTACCTATAATTGTTTGGTTTATGACAGGTAATGTTTGAACAGATTCAGAATGATTTGAATCTGCCAAAATCTATAATGATTGTTTCAGAAAATGCAAGTAACTGCCTCCCTGATCTTTCCTGCATCTTCATTTCACCGTCTGAAAAATGAACTGTTCCAACATACTGTAGCTTCCAACTGTCCCCCTGTCTTCTTTTAGAACCAAATCCCTCTGTCCCTCTTTCCTCCTCATTTGTCCTTTTTTGTTGTGATGTATTAGCCTATATAAAACTATCACTATTTAACTTCCCAAAGTATTATTCTGCATTAAACCTTTCACCCAACCCCTATATAACTGCAATTGCCAGTATAAAATGGAATGATTGTGAAAAAAGCTCCTGTGGATTTATCCTATTATTTTTTGCATATTAATTCTTCAAAGTTCCCTTAACGAGGGTCATGGAAGGGGTGTATTCTTTGCCTATATGCTTTATGCTAAAAAGCGTCCCTCTTCCTCAACTCAAAAGGTTGAGAGGTATGTAATAAATTCTAGCTAAACAATTTATTGTTTCATTTATTTATTCAACTGTAGTAAAATATAGCTCATAATCCTGTTTAGGTCAGTCAGATAGCACAAAATTCCATCCCTAAGTACTAGTGTTGCAAGAGATCAATTAGATTTCTGATCATAGGGATGCTGTTGGAAGGTAACATTAATTAAAGAAATATTCCAGAAGTTATTCCTGAAAAGTATGTGAGCACCAGTCAGTTATGAAAGATCAGCTGATGTGTTATACAAGTTGAACTTTTCTTTACTTACAGCCTAGGCCCAGATATTTTTTAAATAGCCCCCCCAGCAGGGATTGAAAAATTAGAAAGCAGCTCTGGCTTCAATACTCAACTCTCTGACACTCTCTCCAACAGTAATTCCAAGCTTCTTCTAGATGTCCTCAGTCTTCTGGGCTGAATGACACCATCACAGCATTATTTACCCTAGAAGACTGAACACATACTATAAGTGTAGGTGCAATGCTGTCTGTAGCATTGAGGACCGAAGAATACAATGGGGGCAGTGGGGTAGGAAAGGGGGGGGGGGGGGGGAATTGGTTGGAAGCCCCTTAGCTGGCCTTTAAAAAAAAACTCAATCAAACTCTGTAGTTTTGAATGGCAGAGCTGTTAGTATGTCTCATTATTAGCTATTAGAATCTGTACATCACTTTCCCAAATTGGTGGATTTTGATATGTTATTTAATAATCTTCCAAATCAAACAGTTAAATAATTAAAAAATAAACCAGTGTAGCACTTATAAATATTATCTAAAACCATAAACCAATCTATATAATCATCAAATAATAATAAGTACATATCACATGTCCGGCATTCGGCTCGGCTATTCTGCTCGCTACTGCCAAGGTAGCAAGCAGAATAATAAAAAAAATGTAAATGAAAAAAAGCAACAAAAAAAACCCAATTTAAATAAATGTAAAAAAAAATAATTAAACAAATGTTAAAGAAAATAATAAAAACAATTTTAAAGAAAAGAAAAAAAAAAACCCTTTAGGTCTGGTAGAAATGTAAGAAAGGACCCCATGTAAAAAATTGTTTCCCCCCCAAGCGTCATACCAGGCCCTTTAGGCCTGGTAGGGGTTTTAAGGAGGAACCCCACCCTGAAAAATGGGTTAAAAAGAATGAGGTCCCCCCTAAAAGTCCCAACCAGACCATTGTTCTGAGCACAGGCCTGGCAGAGCAGGAAAAGGGGGGGACAGGCAATACCAGGCCACATGCCCTCGGCACTGGGAGGGTGCTTTTCCAGGATCCCCCTGGAAAAGTACCTTGCACCGCACAGATAGGGACAAGGGCCTCTTCCCCACAGGCCCTCGGGCGTTAGTTGTGGGGAATTTTTTTTTTTTCCAGCAATGAAGATACGAATAGCCAAAAAATAGGAATTAAAAGGAGACCATTGCTCCACCTGCAGGATGAATAGAAGAAAACATAGAAAGGAATTTATCAAACCTGCACAAGACAAAATCTGTGCATGACAACCAATCAGCTTCTCTCTTTAGTTTGTTCAGTTAAGATTTGAAAATGAAAGAAAGAAAGAAAGAAAGAAAGAAAGAAGCTGATTGGTTGCCATACATAGCTGTTTCAGATTTTGTGTGCTCCAGTTTTGATAAATTCCCCCCATAGTATTTATATTGAAAATTATAAATATATATTTATAAATATTGTTAGTCCTGAATAACAGAAAGAAAGAAAATGAATATCTATGGGGCCACTAAACATCAACTTTAAGATGATAGGAAACTGGTGCTTGATCTTCAGCAGTGTTCCTGATAGTGAGGATGGGTTTGCCTATTTCAAAACTCCTAGACTGCAGTCCTCAGGATTTGCCTCGCTGTCATTCAAGCATCAGGTAGGGGAACAAATCATGAGCAAGAGTTATAGCCAAGTTTATGACAAGTGTGATTGGAGAGTCAGAGAGCATGCCAACCTTGCAATACTAAAAACCTGCAAGTAGATGGTGGTACAGCATCCATGCTGCAGTAAGTAAGAGTACTTGACGGGTAGTCCAAGAAAATTAGTCCATGGGAGATTGTTTGAAAACATGCATTAATGTATATCTAAACCCGAGTGCAAAAATGTAATTAATTGCAGATTACCATTGTTTAGATCTGAGGGCTAAAATAGTATTCTTATTTTAGGCTAAGTACATTTTCTGAAAGTGTCAAAAAATACCTGTTGATCCTGTCAGAAACTCAATCTCACTTCTTCTGCACTGAACTAAGATCTGAAACAATGTCAGCAGCTTTCCCAACAGTCTTCTGTGAGCTACAGAACAACTCTACTCTATGTTCTGAAAATGATGGGGGAAGGAGGGGGTGTTTGCAGCCTAGATTAGCAATGCTGCACCTCCTTAGATACGGTACAGTGAGCGAGCCTTGTCACCCTAGGACAGGAAGTATATTACTGACAGGATCGTAGGTAAGAATTGCCTGAAAAAAAGCCTAGAAAACTAACGCAGCCACAACATCTAAGGACAGGTTGGCTGCAATAGATTACATTTTTGTTCTTGGGATTAGATAAACTTTAACTTCAGGCTATGCTAATAAATAGGACCATCATTACCATACTCACTCGTGGTGACATCAAACAAAGCCATGCTCATAAGTTTTAGCGACAGAGATGCTTTTTGGAAAAAGTACTCACTCATTATTCAGACCCGATTGTTGTATTAGAGATTTATCCCTTGCTGAGACCTCTATGCCTGGCCTGTATAGGCAGATATAATCACCGCAGACAACCCTTATCAGATAGCTGAACTCACCAAATATCTTTTAATGCATGCAGCAGGTTACAGCAGACAACAGAATACAATAGATGAAAGAACAGACGGTATTTGAAGGTCAAGGATGGTAATGTTTCCAAGCGAGCATATTACATGTGGCCCTGCTATAGGCAGCCATGACAGTAAACGCCTACTTGAAGAAGGAGGAAGTACATCACACATGGGGGGAGGGAATTCAGAAGGTACAATAACGAAAATGCCCACAAGAAGACAGTATATTAACCAGCTATACTGATGCCAATAACCAATGGCTTAAGGAAAATGAACTCTATACTTAATCACTTCACATTAATGTGACTATAACCATGACTATGCATTGTGTCCTGTTCATACACCTGTGTAACAGAAACAGTACAAATAAATAATATTAGGCAGTTTCATTTGTAACCATGCCCATTCAAATGTGCAGAAAACAACTTTGATGGCAACTATAGCATTTGTTTACTACAATAAACATGTACATTCCTAAAACAATTTATTCCTCATGAATTGTCTTTTGTTCTGGAATAAAATACAATACTACAACTGTTACTGCTGTTATCACTCTTTATGAATAATTTGGCTTTGCAGCAGTGATGTATTATAGATTTTTAGCTTAATTTCCTTTGAAATACTTGATCAATGTTTCCAGCAGTTTCATTAGTCAGCGCTATGCAAAAGCAAATCGTTATATAATAACAATAACAATATATAACCAATTTGTCTCCCATTTGTAATTTTATATGCTTCCTCAAATGGAATTATAAGAGAAACATAATTTAGTCCAAATGTGAAAACTAAACAGTTTGCAAGCATTTACAATTTAAGCCTTGCCATTTTTATAACGTATAACATGAATGAATATATTAATGTTATAGCTTGAAAAAACAGACCCCTTTGGAGTATTGAATTAGAGCTGCAATATGGAGTATAAAAGAGTGAATATCAACACTTGTAATGATCAAAACATTATTGTTTTTACTTCCTTTAGGAATCCGTTGAAAGCCAAATCTATCTGGTTTCTTACATTTTAATTAAAATCCTGACAATGCCGTTTCCCTGGCTGTCATGCTGATCCAATGGTTGATCTGGGAAGAATTTTACATTTTAAATTTCCATGCACACGATTGGATGTTTAAAGAATAAATCTCTCCTTGTATTATTTTGCACAGCATAGTCACCTAATTCCTATAGTGTATGTTGCTTTTAATGCTATGCTTCTGTGTGCAGTAGAAACTGAGATACAGGGGTTGATTTGTTAAAGGCAAATAAGCTGTTCACTGTGCAAGGGAATTTGCACTTTGCAGGGAAAGTTTCCCTTAGCTTAGTGAATGTAGTGAAACACATTCACTTGGTTGAAGAATATCCAGTCATGTGGAAGGAAAATAATCTTGAACATGATTGGGTGATGGAAGTCAGCAGAGCTTCCCCTCATTCACTAACCTAAGGGCAAACTTCCCCTGCTAAGTTAAAATTTCCTTAAAAAGTGAACAGCCTGTATGCGTTTAGTAAATCAACCCCAGAGACTTTGACAGCTCACTCCTCTTCATTCCTGACCATGATCTGGAAGGGAGACAGACTCTTGATTGACAGCTGGGAAAAATAATACAAGGTGAGACTTCTTCTGCTTAACCTCATTTCAACTTCACTTCACACCAACAAATCAGGCAGAGTGTCATGGTATGACTGCTGAAGTGTTATAGGGAACATCTCAAAATGTTTCAGAAATAGCCTCACTCCAAGGGTCTTCACCGAAGATAAAAATCTTTATTTATGGAGCAAATACTGTTAGTTCCCCGCCACAAATCTCTATGAGTAAGCCAGAAGGGTAAAACAGGTTAGAGGTAGAAGATACGTGGGGAGCAACTAACAATATGTATTTACTCCATAAACAAAGATTTTTTATCTTTGGTGAAGACCCTTGGAGGGTGGCTACATCTGGATTAGGTTGCTATAGGTGGTGGTGTGCTTGTTTACCCACACCTGGGATGCAATCACAGTGCAAGCTGGTTCTGGAATTCAAGTGTTGTTTGCTGTGGATTATCTCAAAATGTTTACTTCGCCTAAGCAGTGCCTTAAAAAAATTACTTTTTGTCTTGAATTCTTTCAGAATAATAGAAATTTACTTCCTGGTATGTGTGTGTCTAGGCACTCCTGTACCTAGGAATGATATTTAATGATGTTGCTGCTATGCTGCTCGCTGTCCTCCTAGCTGAAGACTGTGATTTGAAAAAGTGAAACCAGCCTCTACACAGAGGTACAATGTGGTGGAGCAAGGCATGGTTATTTTTGCCCTCTTCCTGCCTTTTTTAGACACAGCTTCCATAGTTCAGTTTCTCTTTAAAGAAGCATCTATTACATTTAGGAGGCTATTTTTCTATCTGCTATCTGCAGACTATTGCCCCTTAATGATCCATATGGACAGCAGGAGGCTGGGGGGGGCGGTCCTCATGTGACCATGCAAGATCTGGTGCTTATTTCACCAAATAAGTACCGGGAGCTATTGCGGTATTATCCTGCAGCTAATTCACAAGGGTGGATCTTCCCACAAGTTTACTTTAGGTGTTTGGTTTGGGCCTCATACACACAAGGCTAGAAGCTGTAGCTTAGGATTTCTGTGGGAAGTACCTGTGGATTTTTGTAGCAGGAATCCCTGGTGTGTCTGTACAGATGTGGATTTTGGCTGTTCGCATGTAATCCTACATGTAGAGATTACTTGCAGTTCGCAAAAAGATGGTTTCCCCTGGATGCAGACAGATTGTGTCCAGGAGCAATTAACTATTTTGATCTGCAGGTAAATGTTCCATATACGATGATTTCATGCTGATAGGCATGGACAGATGCAGCAACCGTTAGCCTTGAATGGGCAGAATGGCCACATCTGTACAGACCGTAGAAATTCTAATTTTTCTGCAGAAATCTGCGGAGGCCTAAGAACCTGCTCACACGATATGCATTGAGGCTGTGCTGGTCATTTTTTCCAGCACAACCCAAATGAAAGACAAGGCAATTTGCCTTGTCATGGGTATGCACAGTTCACACCACTGGGTTCTGGTGGTCTGCGCTTAAAAAAGTACAGCTTGCAGTACTTTTTTTTTCAATCACACCGCAGTGAGACACATAACAACCACATCACACCACGGTGTGCCTATAGAACTTACTTAAATGTCACTTGTGACATTTCAATAAAGTTCTTACAAAAAAAGAAACGCTGGGATGCATCTCGATAGAGCACATCAGCACTGCCTGGGAACACGCACAGAAGCAGTTGTGCATGGTTGCTGGTGTGAACAAGCTTTTGTAGGCAAAGAAATGGTCCGACCTTTTGTATTTAGCAATGTTAAAATACCTGTCTACCAACACATAAAAAAAAAGCCAAAGAACAGATTTTATTGACATTACTGTAAGACCCAATAAAAAAAATCATAAATAACATTGCGTTATGGCAAGACGTGTACAAAGTAATGCCTAGACCTCTGGAGGTCACCACCACATTCACTTGGCATAACTCTTTTTTCACACTTACATTTCATACAGCCACTAAGAGCAGCAATTATTTTTTAAGCCATAACCAGTCTCTACCTTAAAGCAGACCTTTACCCATATCTTTAAAATAACAACAAACACACCTTTCGAAATGTTTAGTAATGACAATCTACAAACACATACTTCTAGATAATTGCCGGCTTTGTATTCTTTACATACCTTGTTTCCCTTTTCTCCCCCAGTCTTCTGACAGCGGCCATGTTTACTAAGAGCAGTTACTAGCTCTCCTTTGCCTTCCTGTATTCCTGGCACATGTGACTAGACATGTAAATAGGACATGTGACCATGCACATCATCTCAGAGGAGGAAAATGCCTTTCCCAGAGATCTCATGAGATTACAGATGAGATTTCAAAGCAAAACTCTGCTGATCACAAGGCATTCCCAATGTGCATTGCTTTGACAAACATAAGACATTTTGTCCTTTCAAAGCAGGAGGTGAATGTTCTGCGCATTTTACACCTGACATGTCTATGTTATTATTAATCATCATACATAGAGGAATGCATTGGTAGAATTTGATTTTTGAGTGCAAAGGTCTGCTTTGAATCTGATAGTTTTGTTAGTACATTGATCTTTATTAGTTTTTTTTTTCCCTTTGGAAATTACTGCCACTTTATAAACATAGTTTAGATGTACCTGAGCATTAGCATTTTCATACCGCTGAAAATGGGATTGTACTCAACTCTCTTGCTGCTTTATGAAGCTATTTAACCTACACTATGCTATGATGATATCTCTCCTAAACAATAATGATATCAGATTGAACTCCATGGAGGTGATTTTATAAAGAGGGAACTAAGGTGAAGAGCAGTGAAGCGAAGTGAACATGTTCACGTCAAACATCAGTCATGCCCAGAGAGACTTAAAAAAAAAAATCTGAACTTTTCCTTTACATGGCTGCATTTTGATTTTAGTTTACTACTTTTCATTGTTACGTGGCCACTTTAAACCTTGTTTATGATGCAGTTGGAATTGTTTTATTGGCTATTATTGTCAGATAAATGAAAAAACACAATCTTTTACTGAGCCAGACTGGCACTGGCAGACATCCCAACCTGCAAAACCTTATTTCAGGGAGGTTCCCGTCTCATTTCAGGGAGAGAGTGAAGCTTTCAGAGAGAAAATGCCTCTCTCGCGGACATCAGGGAGCTGCTGTCCAAAAGAGGGAGACTCCCTGAACATCAGGGAGACTTGAGATCCCTGCACTGGTAACTATCAGCAGAGTTTCCAATGCATAGAAAAATGCTTTAATGTAAGACCCCCTCATATTATCCTTCCCTGAAAGCCCATTCCCAACTCTATCACTCAATGAAACGTTCTATGTAACTCTTAGGCCTCATTCACACGAGAAACGGCAGGCACGTACAGCTCCCGGAAAGGACAGGTGATGCATGTGATTAGTACGCAGCCCCTGTCCTTCTCTATGGTACTATGCGGCTGTACGCCGCCCTACGCTCACCCGCCCTGCACGTTTGTGCCGGTGTCTGTACTGGTACACTGACAGGATGGATCCTGTGTGCGTCCGAGCTGGGACACCTGTACCTGTAGGGACCTGCACTTGGTGTGAGCGTAAGGCGGCGTACGGCTGCATAGTCTCATAGAGAAAGGGAGGGGCTGCATCACATGCAGCACCTGTCCTTCCCTTGAGCTGCACGATACGGCTGAGCACGCAGCCCGGAGCTGTACGTGCCGGCCGTTTCTCGTGTGAATTAGGCCTTACACTTTCCCTCTCTGTTTTCCTAACAATAACTCATTGATTATCACGTTAACTGTATCAGGAAAACCACAAGTTGGAATAGGTAGCAGTAATTAATCACATACAGCTGCACTTGTTCTGTAATGTTGAAGAATTTTTTTAGCTTTTCAAAGCTACTTCTTCAGTCCCAATGGGGTCAGGAAGATACTTCAGCATTTATATACACACAGGTAGCACAGACACCTTTATCCAATCACGATAAAATGTGTAGATGTTGATTGTTCAATAACAGGATTAGAGGTTTGAAAGTTGTGGAAGCACCTTGTTCTAGGTACAGAATTCCATGCTTGGTGTGAGGAAGTCTGCATTTTCTATGGTGATTGGATTAAGATACCTGGTGCTTCCTGTGTGGATATAAATGCTGACACTCTTCCTCACAATCATTGGAACT
Organism: Nanorana parkeri; assembly: GCF_000935625.1. Lineage (NCBI taxonomy): Eukaryota > Metazoa > Chordata > Amphibia > Anura > Dicroglossidae > Nanorana > Nanorana parkeri. Next base: position 609,118 of record NW_017307322.1, read on the forward strand.
AGGGATGAGTTTTGGGATTGACCATGAGTTCAAATCAAATCCAAGCCATTCGCAGTTCAAGAAAATGGCAACCTACAGCGATTGTTTGCTACCACAGTAAACTTTATCAAACATGCACATTCTCTGGCCAGGTGGTTGGAAAGGGCCAATCAGGGGGGATTGCCAATGTGCCAGCCCCCTCGCTATAAAAGATCCTTTGTTTAGTGTGTGTTGCAACAGTTATGGCATAGGCATTGAAAGTTAGCTGTTGAAGCTTTTGCTCCATGCTCATTGCTTAAAGAAAGTCTCTCTATGTTTAGATGCAGTCACAGACACACAAAGAGTGTTTTGTGCAGTTGTCTAGCAGATTAGGGAGGCATTTGAGAATTTTAACAGGGACGCTAGAAGCTGGTGCTGATAACTGAAAAAAACTTTCTATTCTTACATGCAGTCACAGATATACTCACATAAAGTGTTTTGCAGTGTTATAGCAGAGGGGGGGGGGGGGGGGAGTTGGGAGATTTTTGGAGTGTTATCAGGGATGGTCACATGCTGGTGATCATTACTGAAAACATCTGTAGCCCTGTTGTGGTGTTATCTCCTTTAAGAGGAAAGATATTGCAACATCGGAGCAGCCTCAGTCTGGGACAGCCATCTGAAGAGGACAGACCTGAGTAACCCGGTGTGGGTTAAGACTGTGTGCAACAGAGCTGTGTGGTTACCGCTGACATATAGGGACACACAGGCTCTGTGTAGCAATGTACAGAGATACTGATCTGAGTTGCTGAATCGGAGAGGACCCGATCGAGTGCCTGAAGTGAGGTCCGGTGACGCGGTTACCGCAAGGGCGTCGGGGCCTAGTTGCACGGCCAAACCAGTCACCGGGGTGATCCAGCCAGCCCAGCTGAGGGAGAGAGGGTAGCCAGACGGAGCCAACCGAGATGACTGCAAGCATCCTGGATGAGTGAGGACTTCCTGCCCAGGACCCAGATGACTGCACCTATTCGCCAGAGTCGACTTGAGAGATCTGAGGAGTGGTGAGAGGCCTTTGGCCGCAGTGACACCCTGTTTATTGTTCATATGTGCACTACAGTAAGGGCCCCAACGCCGGCTAACCTAGGACACCACTACTGGCCAGTAGTATAGGGAGGGTCGGACATTGTTAATGGGAGACCTTAAAGGGACATACACCCCATACCAGAAGGGGAAAGCCTTTGGAGACAATTGGCCTCTCTTACATCAGGGCTGACAGCAAATAGCTGCAGTTGCTGAGTTGCAGAGTGCCTTAGCCTGTTGCTACCAATTCTTTTATATGATTGTTGATGTTATAATTGTCTTAGTGTTAATCATATGAGGTTTTGTCAGTAAATCTATTACCACACCCTTTAAAGGTATGCTGGCGTGCTGTGGGTTCATTGCTTGAGGTGCAGCACAGAGGTGAAACAGAAGACACGATCATTCAGCGGCTCCTTCGGGGGTGAGCGCTACACACATACATACTTATATTAAGTGTGCATTTTGCACTCTCCTCTAGCACATTTTTGAGGCATCCCAGAGTAGTTTTCTAGGCAGATATACCTTTTTGTATTTGACACAGCAACAACTTTAGTTGCTGTTTGGCTGCTTTATTCCCTTAGTGTTTTTTTTTGTTCTTCACATTTTCTGTCATTCAGGTTAAAGAAAGAGGTAGGGAGGAGTGATTGTGGTTTAGTGGTTAGTAAAATTGTTTAAAGACTGTGCATGTACTCACTAGAATATGCTGGGTGCTGGGTATGGGGTCCGGCCTACCACCCCCCGCTCCATCATACATCTCACTATTGGCCCATGACTGTGATGAGTGGTGGACCAAGAATTGCAATCTTTTTTTTTTCTTGATTTGTCGACTGTTGTTTCCAACCCTATTTTTTTCCCCAGACTCTAAATATCTACATAACCTGTTGTTGCTTTATAATTTAGCCCCCTGGGGTGGTACATGCTAATAAAGTAATTTTCCAAATCTGTAGTATAGTTTTATGCAACTGGGAAAAATGATTAGTGCTTTTGGATTACAAATTATGCTCTCTAGCGTAAACATGGAAGCTCACAAAACCAGCTGTAGTTCAGCTACATTTTATTTCAATTCCGAATCTGGGTGATAAACAAGTGTTATGTATACGTTGCCCTACTTATTTATGATAGCCACACCCCTAACTTGGGATGTGGTTACATGAAATGCTCTGTATCATCAGACACACCTCTGTAATGCTGCACGCACATAGTACAATTATGAGCAGCAATTGGACATAATGTGCCGTACTACAAAAAATATCCTAACTACCACTTGTATGGCCAATAACAAACTTAGATTGCATGTAAATAGACCCAATGAGCACCTCAAGCCTATTAAGATAAACATTGCAAGTTATAATATTCAGACCACTGTAAGTCAGGCTCCTGTTGTTTTTAAAATCTTTGCTTTTAAGTAACCTCCAACACAGTGATGGTGGCTGTGTACTTTATACAGATACAGCTGGTGCCCGTCCATAGTCCTAATATCAGTTAAGTATCCTACCAGAAGCCTTGTATGATCTACAGAAGCCTCAAGAAGCCAGATGTGATCTGGGCTGAGAGTCTTTGCCGATCACATGAGGCTTTCCTGGTTTGGAATATATTAAAATGTAGTTAAACTGTTCATACATGTTTAAATACTTTAGCTTTCGTCAAAGACGCAAGTATTTTTTTTTCACATTTTTGATTAGAACATTAAGAATTTTAGCATATCATAAAAAAATGTAAGAAAAGAAAAACGATAAAAGCAAAAAGATATTACAAGAGAAATGGGATTAAAAATGAAAACTACCTAACATAGTTTGCCTGGATTTTGGGTTTTGGCAGATTGCAATCTGATGTATTAAGGTCATCGACTCTCAAGAATGACCCTCAGCAATCCTTCATACTTTTAAGTGGACAACGATCGCTGCGGTTGCCAATTGCAGCATCTTTTTGTTGACAAAGGGGGTCTCATTGAGCAAACCCCTATCCATTTAAAAGAGCTGGGGGGTGTGATATAGGAGTGATGACATGTTCTATTATAGCTCAGCACACACTCTTTTATTGCCAAGTATTCAATCTATATCCACCTTTTCAGTTGCCACAGTTGCCACAGCCAGCAACTATTACATTATCAAACAGAATTAAATTACGATTTGACACAAGCCAAAAAGTAAGCCTTTACCACCTAGAAGATTTAATGTGACCAGTCTGCCTTCTGAAAATTAAAGCATATGCATGTTTGGTATCAAACTGACTGGTGTTTACTTATACATGTGTGTAAACCCTTTTTAATGTAGAACCATTATAGCATTGATTATGGGAATTGAAACTTAACTCTGGGTAGCTCATCTGCATAGTTCACTAACCCCAGTCTGACAGATGTGCATACCCCCAGACTATTTATGATAGGGTTGTATTTTTCCAGCCTTTACAAAGTACTATTTACAATGGCCATGTATCCATTTATGACAGGGCTCTGTAGCAGGCTGTGCAGATCCTAGAATGCTTTAATGGGGTTTATAATGGCCTGCTTTGTGTCTCAAGCTGAATTGTATTCTCCTGGGGAGATTTCAGTCTGGTCTGTGGCTTTTAAAGGTTGTTGTCCCTTTCTGCTGCACAGACATAGAAACATTTAAATTGAAATGCTTTGCTGCATAATTTTTAAGAAATGCGGATGGCCCTGTGTGCAATGTGATGTCCTCCTTCTCCCACTAAATTTAGGCTAATCAGACCTCATTATCAACACAGGAATCTCTACTAATTTTCCTAGTTACATAGAAAAAACACAACTGACTTGGAGAATTGTATATGTTCTACCATAATGTACCTTACCATTAGAAAACGTTTGATAGGAATGTAGGCTTTATGTATTTATTATTTTCAATGATGTTTCCCTAAGATCACAATGTATAATTAGACAATCCTTTTTCTATCCTGCCCAAAAAGGTTAAAGACAAGCAGTGGGCTGTGGCTGTCCTGCTGAGTTAATTAAGCAGCTGGGGTTGGAGGTTTTTGTGTAGTATAGTTCATTAGTCAAAGAGTGGGTGGATTAGTGTAGTTTTGTTTTTAATGAATTGACCCTGTCACTAGGGATGCTCCGATACCACTTTTTTAAGACCGAGTACGAGTACCGATACTTTTTTCAAGTACTCCCCGATACCAATTACCGATACTTTTTTAAAAGTAACCGGTCACATTTTTTCTAAAGCAATACAAAATCATGATTTTAGGTCAGTTTCTTAATATTATGAAGAACATGAACATGAAATGAAATATGAAATTAATATTTATCATGCCATTGCTAACTAAGGCTTGTATCCCCACAGTGGGGTAAATAGATGAGCACATGTCCAGACTACAGACCAGAACACTGTATAGTGTGGTACAGCTATATCCAATTCTGCATACCTGGCTTTATATTAAAAGAACTTTATAATCTAAAGCCAGGTATGCAGAATTGGATATAGCTGTGCCACACTATACAATAATACACTGTTCTGTAGTCTGGACATGTGCGCATCTATTTTCCCCCACTATGGGGATACAAGCCTTATTTTGCAATGGCATGATCTAAATATTCAGTTCATTTAATTATTCAATGTCTTTTTTTTACAAGAAAAAAAGAAACAGCCCTGTTTCTCTCCTTGGCGTCCGGGAGCAGGACACTCCCGGGGTGCCAGGGAGAGTTAGCTGTTTGGAGATAAGTGTCCCTGGTAAGCAAGTAACCGGGGACGCTGATCTCACTGAAAGTGGCCGGACCCAGCCGTAAGATCGCAGCTGGCTCCGCCCAGCTGTCAGAAGCCGGCTCGGCCAGCTTCGGCTTTCAGCACGGCTCAGCCGAGCTAGCCCAACACGCACACGCGCAGGCTGCTCGCGCGTTTTAATACGCAAAAATGCATTTACAAAGCGAACACGCACATCATGGCACGGTTTCACGCAGGCATGGCGCGTTTTTCTGTATTCACTTACGCGCGTGTCGTGTAATATGCGCCATCGGCTGCACG